>NC_133368.1:16288813-16376822 GCF_049309525.1 Garra rufa
CTGTACTGCGGTGACGGAAGCTGTACATATTCACGAACTAAACTTGAGTCCAGGGACAACGAAACATAGGAAGCAACCCGGTCAAAATGACAGACATCCGTTGCATCCAATCCAAAGGCGACTTCTCCAACCTAACCTCCAATGAGAGGAGAGACGAAGGGCGGGACTTCCTGTCCGTGACGCAGTTGGCGAAGTGGAAGCCCCGCCGTCAATCAAATTAGGAAAAAAACAAACTGGACTAAAGCGAGCGCAGGCACCGATTAAAATAATCATGCTCGGAGTGTAATTAAACACGGAGACCAGTCTTCTTGAAAGAACTCACGTAATGACCGGTACGTAGGATTTGAAGAGCGTGGGAATGGTCGCTTTGAATCTTTGTGCAGGCTATGTTTATGCTAAGCTAGGCTAATGTTAGCAGGCGGGTGAAACTGAGAGAGTTTAAGATCCGCGGAGGAAATAAATACAGTGCTCAAAGCATCCAGAAAACGACAAAACGCTTGTGTTCTAACCGATGAAGCAATCTGTGGAGCGAGCGCGCGAAGTGGACGGGTTCTAATGGCTGTTTTGTGTTGTTTTGTGTGTGTTTAAGCGCCTGAAGGGCCAGCGAAAGCGGGAGTCATGGCGGACAGCAGTAGCGCTCAGGACGGCGGCGGCGCGGATCAGGTAAATCAGATCAAATCCTCTCCCCTCTTATTCTAATGCATGTGCTTTGGTGAAGTTTTCACTTTGTTCTGTTAAAACACTGGTACTTCCTGTGTGGCCACCCCCTTTCATGTATTAAACCCGCCCATCGTCAGGACGGACAGCCCTCACCGCTCGCCCTGCTCGCCGCCACTTGCACCGGCCTCGGTTCGCCCGCCCCCGGAGCAGAGAACGGGGCAAACTCGACTAATGTTGCTGCTGGAGTGGTAAGTCGGCTACTACAGATCTCACCTTTATTAACCTTACCGTGGTTTTAGTGTGAGTTCCTGTCGTGTTTACTTTGTATGTGTGAATGTTTACACCCTAAACTTAAGGGCCATTAAATGTGGAAGCTCTGATCTGGGTGAACTTCCTTTTAGGTTAGTCTAAATAAATGATAAGTGCATAGTAACGCATATTTGTAACAAGAACAAATCAAATATATTTATTTATTTATTTATTTAAGTAATCAATAAATACTTTTTTCAGCAAATAATCAATTTAAATCAATCAAAAATTAAAAAGTGACAGTAAAAAAAATTGCACATTGTTACAAGAAAGTCAGAATAAATGCTGTACATTTAAACTTTCTAATCATCAAAGAATGCTACAAAAAAGGAAGCAGCACAACTGTTTTCAACATTAAGAAAGCTTTTTTGAGCAGCAGATGAGCATATTAGAATGTTTTCTGAAGGATCATGTGACTTACTGAAAGAGTAATGATGCTGACATTTCAGCTTTAAGATCACATGAATAAATTACTTTGCAAAATATATAAATAGAAAACAGTTGTTTTGAAATGTTATATTTTGCAATATTTCTGCACTTTTAATCAATAAAATGCAGACTTTGTGAACAACAACAAAAAATGCTTTCAAAAACATTTAAAAACATGAATGGTTACTTCATTTGAATGGGTAACGTGTGTGGGTGTGTATATTTCCAGTTTCAGTTGAAAAAATAAATATAGCTCTCACTAATCACAGCAGTACAAAAAAAAAAAAAAAAAAACTGAAGACATGATTGGATATATGTGTAGAGTTTATGATCTCTCCATAAGTAACACAAGTACTAATGGAGAGTGTTTGTGAAATAAGGAAGTGCCTCGTTATTTTACAAACACAACTTGGGAAACATATCGAAACTTTGACTATTGAAAAATTTGATCAACCTAAACCAGGAAAAAAAATTGGGAAATCCACTGATTCGTTTTCCTCTTAAATGCATAGCAGACTTTTAAGCCTGCTCATGTCATTTTTTGTGTGTGAATTATGCGATTAGTTAATGGACTAGGACCAATGCATGTCTAAAGGTGACTACTTTTTTTATCCTGAGTGACTAGAGCACAAACAGAAGTAATTAATCATGAGGCAATAAAAAGTGCAGCACTGCAAATTTCCAAAAGTGGCTGAAAATGTTCAAGCTTATATGGAAAAACAGCTGTAGCAAAGCTGAATGTTGTTGTCCTTGGCCCTAATAACAGACATAATCCATTGATTTTTAAAAAATGTCCAAAGTAAAAAAAATCTAGATATACAAATTCCACTCTATTTATTTATATTTAATATCATTACTCATTTTCCCCATTTCATCGTGTGTGCAAATATATATGCAAATTTGTTGATTGCTAAATTGCAAATGTTAGTGGAAAACTTCATTGTTCAAGGGTCACATGTTAACTTTTAGTATTTCAGACCAAATTCAGATCATTTTCATATGCAGGATGGGTTTATCCATGTTTGCATCAGAGTCCATGGGGTCCTTGTTTTGCATCAGTCACCATAGTAACAGCAAGAGATGAGGACGTGTTCTTTGTTATTGAACCGTGTACACGCACAGTTGTGGCATCACTTTGAATATTTTTTTTCTCTTGTGAACCTGTTTCCTCCTTAGAACGCTGACCTCTCAGTGCAGTTAACAGGGTCGTCTGAAAGGTGGGAGGCGGTAAAGGATGATTCGGGTGTCCTGCATCTTCCCGGCACGGGTATCGTCACGTCCAACGGACAGTATGTTCTTCCTCTCCAGAGCCTCCAGGGTCTCCAGAACCAGCCCATCTTACTCACGTCAGGGACCGACGCGTCCGCCGGCGCAGTGCCTAACATCCAATACCAAGTCATCCCTCAGGTGCAGACGGCCGATGGGCAGCTGGGTTTCTCTGCCTCGGTCGAGGGGGCCTCAATGGCGCAGGACGCCGCAGGGCAGATCCAGATCCTCCCAGACGGCACCCAGACCATCAGCGTCACGGGCACGGCCGACGTTCTCAGCAACAGTCAGAACCTCATGACCCAGTCTGGCCAAGTGCACCAGATCCCGCAGGTGTCTCTGGGAAGCTCTGCCTTCAGCAGTCAGGGTCAGGTGGTCACTAACGTGCCTCTGGGTTTGCCTGGTAACATTACCTTTGTGCCCATAAACAGCGTGGATCTGGACTCTCTCGGGCTCTCGGGAGCCCAGCCAATCGCCACCGGCGTCACGGCTGACGGACAGCTGATCATGACCAATCAGAGCGTGGAGCACTCCGAGGGCTCGGAGAAAGCAGGGGAACAGCAACAGACACTCAACTCTAATGCAACCGCAGACATGTTTGTGCCTACCACATCTTCAGCATCCTCGTCCTCGCAGCAGCCGGCCAGCACGATAGATGGCACGGGCGTGTTGACGCAGTCTGCGGCGGGAGAGCAGGGAGACGGGTCGGGCTACCTCAGTCAGGTGTCTGCGGGACAGCAAGTGATCCAGTTACAGCAGTTGCCCTTGCAGACGGGTGACGGTCAGGTGTCTGCTCAGGCCCAGCATTCTCTGCAGAACGTCCAGCTCATCAATCCGGGAACATTCCTCATCCAGGCCCAAACCGTCACTCCGTCAGGACAGATACAGTGGCAGACCTTCCAAGTATGTAGTTATAAACCATTTGTGGTTAATTTTTTTTTAAATTACAATTTTAGATTTGAGAACCAAGAACCATTTTTACTGAATGTGCTGATACAGTCACTGCAGTAATAAAATACTACTTCCAGCATTGCTATTCATAAGTGCCCATGAAAACAACAACACACAGTTTAACCAGTGATCACCATTAGAGTCACAAATAGGCAATAAATCATCTCAAAAACGGTCTTGATCATGCTTGGTTTTGCTAACCTTTTTATTTTGATTGGTTACTGTGTGATGTTTCGGTAATCCCCTTTATAATTATTTGTTTAAAAGTGGCAAAACACACACAGTTTCACCCAATCTTATGTTAATCTTGAGTACCTGTAGAGTAGTACTGCATCCTTCATATCTCCAAAAAGTCTTTAATTTGATTATATTTACAAAAGAAATATACAGCTTTACGATTCTCTACGAAAACAGCCGAGCTCCTGGAGGCGTGCCGTGGGCGGAGCTAAAGATTGACGAGAATTTGTGCGCCGATTGCCAACAAAACACACAAATTTGATGCTGTTTTACTTACTATCTGCAGTTCTGAATCACGACCAGGATCTTTTATAGCTGAGACCACTCCATCTTTAAGTATCAAATGTGCAAATTTTGTGTCGAACTGGGCCTTGTTTATAAAACGTTCATCAACAAACACGCTTGTAAAACTCAGTTTCTGCCCGGAAAAAGAAACGGTATCGTCCACTGTTCACATAACGCTGGGTTCTTCGGGAAGCTGAGGAAGGTTATCTTTGCCTTACAACCAAAACCACACTTCTTTAGAGACATTCTTCCCGAGTGAGTCCCGTGCAGCCAAATGAAGCGCGTTGATGGGCGCTCTTTTGGGAGAAATGCCCATACAAGGCGTTCCACCCTTCAAGATGTCATAAAGAGCCATGATCGGAAAAAACTTTCAGAAACCCGGAAGTGTGTATTCAGCACAGAAATACTCTGTTAAATGTCCAAAACGTTTTTTGTTTTTTTTTTGTTTTTTACTTTGGCCTTGTTTAGCCAGGGCTCGAAATTAACTTTTTTACTTGGAAGCACTGGTGCTCCTAACTTCAAAAAGTTAGGAACACCAAAAAAATTTTAGGAGCACCCAATTTATTTTTAGTAATCTTGATTCTTCTTGGCCGATTCTGATTGCCAATGTTTTACGAGCAAATGGGCTGATTCTGAAAGCCTTTTTTATATATTTATTTTACGCCTTAAGTAAGGGACAAGAATGAATGAAAATTTGAGTACATGAACAAGATGATTATTTTCTCTTTTATAGGTACAGCCATTTAAATTAGAGACAACCACTGCATTTTTAAACAATATGCAGTATAAATAACAAACAAATAAACACCGTTCTTTCTTAGTCGTGTAGACAATAAATGCAGCTATAATGAAAGTAGGCTACTCTTTCAGTATTTAAAATGCAAATAAGAGACCGAACTTTTCAAGCATGATACAGAGCTATAGACAACCACACATCTTATTATAGCCCACATACTAATAACAGCATAGATATTTTATGTAGCCTAATTTGCGCGCATTGGTAAGTCGCTCTCTAAACCTGGGGTATTAAAATAGCTTTTAAATGCATGTGCGGGTTTTACTTTTGGTTTCGTTTAACTATCGCGTGAAACTCTCGACGGCACGGAGCGTGCATTTCACAATAAAAGCGATTACTTTAATAAAACCATTTGAAAGTGGAAGGACACAAAAGGGATTTTGAAAAGCATGTCTTCAGTTCAAATTACGCCCCTGGGCCCTGCATGAGTGGAACTCTGCCGCTGAGTTATCTTTTGATGTGAATGTATGCCACGTTCTACAGTATATTGAGACGAAGGCGCCAGAATTGTATCTGACAGAATGTGCGCTGTACGAAACAGGTTGAGAGGGAAAAAAAAACGTCCTAGTTTAGCGGAGCGCAGTGTCAGTGACAGGGAGTGATTGACGGCTAATATCTCAAATCTGCATTAAAGGTAATAGTTTAGAAGTTTAAATGGTTATGTTGGAGAGAACGGCAAACCTGTCACTGCAGCTCACAGCAGTCTGTGCATTAGATAGGCTCGCGAAAGTTTTGTAAAGAAACCAAGTCGCACCACAACAAATTCTCGCTCTCACACAAACATAATTTGAGGTCGCGCAGATTAAATTTTGGGAGCATATGCGACCAAAACGGTGGCAATTTCGAGCCCTGTTAGCATGGCTGCCCCCTTTAAACATGGCACTTAAAGGGATAGTTCACCCTAAAGTGAAAATTGGCCCATGATTTACTTAACCTCAAAGCATCCAGGTGTATATGACTTCCTTCTTTCAGATGAATCCAATCGGAGTTATATTAAAAAAAGTCCTGTCACTTTCTAGCTTTAGAACGGCATAGACGAGTGTTTCTCTTCATCAGTCCAAAACAAGTATAATAAAGTGCATCCATCCATTATAAAAAAAAGTGCCTCCCACGGCTCCAATTAAAGTGATTATTGCGTTTTAAATATGGATATTTTTCTTACAAAAATACATCGATTCGCTACAGGAGGCCTTTATTCACCCCCCGAAGCCATGTGAACAACTGTTTATTATAGATGGATGCACTTTATTGGACTTGTTTTGACCTGTTGAAGAGAAACACCCACCCATTGCCATGATAAAGCTTAAAAGAGCCAGGACATTTTTTCTTTTCTTTTTTACATAACCCTGATTAGATTTGTTTGAAAGAAAGAAGTCATATACACCTAGGATGGCTTGAGGGTGAGTAAATAATATGCTAATCTGCAGCAGGAATGATAAATAAAGTAGCATCCACACCAACAGACAATAATGTTCTGTTTATTATGAATGTGCACTGCAGTTTTGTTTGTCTGCTACTTTAAATGGGTTGTGATTGGCTGTCAGTGATTTTATCGTTCATCAGATGAAAAAATAAATCAGAACAATCATTTATTAAAACAAATTAAAACTTAATAGTTATCGTCTTTTGTGTAAAAACTTTTAGCAGTGTGGATGAATGCAGGAATGCAGACAGGCTCTTTAAATTACTTTAAAATTAGATTTTAAAAATAAAATTGCATGACAAGCCTGGTGTGGTTTAAAAATTAGTGTTGGGCGATATGCACAATTTTCATATGGTCCTATTGTCAGCCTGTGAGATCGCCGATACACTATACTATCGTGCATATTTATTTAATGACATGTAAATATGTCAATATGTAATAAAGTCCTTATTCGTTTTGTAAGGGTAGTGCATGTAACTAAGTTGTGCGTGTACAGAGCGCTGACGGTAGTTCTGTTGGATAGATTTAAGTTTACTTTCGGTTTCATTCTCTGCTATCTTCAGGGAGCGGTAAATGTGCGTGCGTGAATGCAAATGAATGTATCTTTCTTTACCCGTCATATTCCGATAATGTTACCTATGTATGTCTGATCTTTGTCATCAGTTCATGTTGTAGTTCAGTTCATATTGATTGTGGAGAAGCGATGTGCGTGTAATTCACGTGCGTATGTTTAGCGCCATTTTATCGCATCGTGATTGTAGTTAACGCATACAGATGTTACTGAGGTGAATGTTTATGTTTACTATATACAGACGGATTCTCATATATCGTATTTAATTCAGCCTAAACCACATTTTACTACCTCTGTTATCCTAATGACTGTCTACACTTAATCTATGATGAATAAATCTCTTAGCCATTTTCACTGCACCGCGGCAAGTTTCTGAGGCATCCTAGAACCGACTCTCCGCGCTGCATCGCTAAAGTTAGGTGCCTTTTTGACGCATAATAATAATAATAATAATAATCGTCTTACTATCGTCAAAGGCATCAGCAACAGGCGATATCTTTGACTATCGTCGATACACGATACTATCGTCTATCGGCACAACCCTATTAAAAATGTTATCAAAAAGGGTTCATTATATTTTACATTCCACCAATCTGTTTGTTCAGGTCCAAGGAGTACAGAACCTCCAGAACCTTCAGCTCCAGACGGCTCCAACTCAGCAGATTACTCTCGCCCCGGTGCAGACGCTGTCTCTGGGTCAGGGCGGTACACCGGTCAGCCTGGCCTCAGGACAGATGCCTAACCTGCAGTCGGTGACGGTCAACACTGTGGGCCAGGCAGGCATCCAGTTCCAGCAGTCCGAGGACACAGACAGCACTGGAGGTACTGAAGCTGGTGTTTCAGGAAGACTGATAAAAATGTCTGTAGTAAGCTTTTTCCATAGAGAAAAGACATGCTAGTTTGTTGTAGGGCCCTATGAAGTCTTCATTTATTTGCGAATTCCTTCGAACTTTGTACTTAAATTCTGTATTTTTTATTTTAATTTGTCTAGAGTCAATTTTAATGGTTTAATTTAATTATCAAAATTAAAATAATCAAAAAGGATGTCTATGGAAGCCCATTTCCGCAACTGAATGAAATTGTTTAAAAAGGTTATTGCAACTTATCTCACAATTCTGACTTTTTTTCCTTAAAATTTAGAGATATAAACTCTCAATTTTGAGAAATGAAGTCAGAATTGTGAGATATAAGCTCTTTTTTTTTTCTCCTCAGAACTGGACTTTATAAATCACAATTGCGAGTTTATATCTCATAATTCAGAAATGGGCTTCCATAGATGTCTAATTAGTTGAATTCATAAAATGGAATACAAAATTTTCTTTAAACTTAAACAAAAATAGTGCCAATAAATGCAGCTTAAGCAATAATATTTTCAACTGGTAATCAAATAACTTTTAACAGTTCCTTTCTTTTTATGGCAAACAAAGTGCTGCACAACAGATTAAATTAAAATTTTGTGGTATTCCTAAATCCTAAATAATGTTTAAACT
Source organism: Garra rufa (assembly GCF_049309525.1). NCBI lineage: Eukaryota > Metazoa > Chordata > Actinopteri > Cypriniformes > Cyprinidae > Garra > Garra rufa. The sequence continues at coordinate 16,297,231 of NC_133368.1, forward strand.
GTTTTATTATTGTTGTACATTCTACATACAATAGTACTATTTTCTGTCACAGTTTCTTTAGTTTATTTTTCGGGGTTTTTGTTGGGTTGTAATGAAGATCTATGAGTTTCTGTGTGTTTCTGACAATAGTTTTATCGAATTAGATGAGAGCTGAAGTTCACATGGACTGTAAACGCCACATTTACTCACCAAAATTTGGCCAAATTCCACAGAATCCATTTTTAAATCCATTTTTATGACTGAATTCCATCCCTGTTTTCTGCATCATGGAAATCATAGGGCCCTATAAATAGCTGCATTTCCATTACCCTTCAGATTGCGCAAATTGAAATTACACCCGAAGGAAATGCGTCTATTTTTACACTCTATTTAGCAAAACTGCAATGGAAATATTTTTTCACATTTGCAGGTCACCTTGCGTACGCAAAATTAAGTTTTAGTCGCATATCATCAGTTAATGGAAATGCTGACATTTTGCAACAGTTTTTTCTTTTTTTGACAATTATAAAATACTGCAAAAGTTTTGCGCAAATCTGTAATGGAAATGCACCTAATGTGACCTACTAAAGTAAACAAGTAGAATAATTTAAGATTGACATTGAAGTGGGAAGATGTTTAGCGGTAATGATGCAGTGCTGTTAGTGTAACGCTGATCATACTATACTCTATAGATATTCAGATTAAGGAGGAGCCTGATTCGGAGGAGTGGCCTCTGGACAGTAGCTCTACGCTGAATGCCAATGACCTCTCTCACCTTCGTGTTCGTTTAGTGGAGGAGGAGATGGAGGGATTGAACCAGGAGGGCAAACGTCTGCGCAGGGTCGCATGCACCTGCCCCAACTGCAAAGAGGGAGGCGGGAGGTGAGATCAAACTGCTAGGAGCACATTGCCTTTAGCACATTTGTTTTGAGACACGGTACAATTTCTGTGTTTATATTCATATGTAATACAGACGCCCCATGGTGTGTGTTTGACTACACGTCTTCATCACTGGATGTGTGTAATATATTTCTATTCTGACTGTACATTTCTAATTGTATGTTGTAGGGGATCTAACATGGGCAAGAAGAAGCAGCACGTGTGCCATATAGCCGGCTGCGGGAAGGTATACGGGAAGACGTCTCACTTGAGAGCTCACCTGCGCTGGCACTCGGGAGAGAGACCCTTTGTCTGCACCTGGATGTTTTGTGGGAAGAGGTTCACGCGCAGTGATGAATTACAGCGGCACAGGAGAACACACACTGGTACTCTTTCTCTCACACACAGTGTCTACATAAACCTAGTGAACTGCTTACATAGGCAGCTCCTGTCTAAGGCAACATCCTGACCCATATAGAATCTCATTAGTGACTGATTTGGAACACTCAGTTTGACTTTAACATGTTGCTAAGGTAACAGTGCCGTTAAAAAATAAAACGGTATTGTGGGAGAATTTATAATATGTGACCTTGGACCACAAAACCAGTCATAAGTAGCACGGGTATATTTGTAGGAATAGCCAACGAAATATTGTATGGGTCAAAATGATCTTTTTCTTTTATGGCAAAAATCATTAGGATATTAAGTAAAGATCAGGTTCCATGAAGATATTTTCCTACCGTAAATATATCAAAACTTCATTTTTGATTAGTAATATGCATTGCTAAGAACTGTCAAGGTGCTTTTCTCAGTATTTAGATTTTTTTTCACCCTCAGATTCCAGCTTTTCAAATAAACGTCACTCGGCCAAATATTGTCCTATCCTAACAAATATGTATGAATGTAAAAATGTATAAATCTCTATTTCAAAAAGTGGACCCTCTTTAATTTTAATTAATGATTTAAGCTTTCCTCCAACAGCAGCTGTATTTAAAAAAAAAAAAAAAAAAAACATATAACTGAAAATGTCTGTCTATAAATAATGTCTCTACCAGCATAGGGTGATTTCAGTATCTATATTAACAATGATTTGGGTTAAACAAAAATTTATCTTTAAATTGTGTGTGGGGCACTTTATTTTTGAATAATAACTGTGTGCTCCTAACAAACATACACTACAATTCCAAGGTTTATAGTCAGTAAGATTTTTTTTTTTTTTTTTTTGAATTATTAAGCAAGGTTGCATTAAATTGATCAAAAGTGACTGCAATTTATTGTTACAAAAATCTGATGTAAAAAAAAGTCTGTTATTTTGAAATTTGTTAATCAAATAATCCTGAAATTTTCAACATTGATAACAACAAAAAAGAAATCATTCTTGAGCAGCAAATTATTGTATTAGAATGATTTCTGAAGGATCATGTGACACTGAAGTCTGGAGTAATGATGCTGAAAATCCAGCTTCGATCACAGCAATAAATTACGTTTTTAAACTATATTTAAATTGAAAAAAAAAAAATATATATATATTTTATAATTTCACAATGTTACTGTTTTACTATATTTTTAATCAAATTAATAGTCTTGACAAGACTTTAATATGTTAAAATAAGAGACGTTATTAAAAAAAAACAACCCCAAACACTTGACTATTTCTATTTTATATATTTTTTAGCATTATAATTATTATTATTATTATTATTATTATTTTTTTTTTTTTTGAGTATCTTTAAAGAAGTTCCAGAGCAAAAATACTCATCCCCTTGCCATCCAAGATGTTCATGTCTTTCTTTCTTCAGTTATTATGTTTTTTGCGGAAAACATTTCTCCATGTAGTGGACTTCTATGGTGCCCCCAAGTTTGAACTTCAGTTTAAATGCAGCTTCAAAGGGCTCTAAATGATCCCAGCCGAGGAAGAAGGATCTTATTTAGCCAAACGATCAACTATTTTCTGAAAAAAAAATATTTTATATACTTTTAACCCGCAAACGCTAAAACCCCCCCATCTCATTTTCTTTTCCAACTTCAAAATCATCCTACATCGCTGTTTTACCTTTTTTTTTTTTTTTTTGTAAAGGACATTTGATCATCTTTGCATGTTCACTTTGTAAACACTGGTTCGGTACTTCTGCAGCGATGTAGGATGATTTTGAAGTTGGAGGAGAAAATGAGTTGAGAGTTTTTCGACATAACCTAACTGTCTTGAACCAGAATACACAGAGTGTACACAAAACTAATCAAGATGAGCATTTGCAGTTAAAGAGTATATAAATTGTAAACATTTTTTTTAGAAAATAACCAATCGTTTACAAGATAAAGCCCTTCTTCCTCGGCTGGGATCATTTAGAGCCCTTTGAAGCTGCATTTAAACTACATTTTAAAAGTTAAAACTCGGGGGCACCATAGAAGTCCACTATATGGAGAGAAATCCTGAAATGTTTTCCACAAAAAACATAATTTTGTTACGACTGAAGAAAGAAAGACATGAACACCGTGGATGCATTCATCTAAATTTTGGAGCAGTCTTTGCCCAGGGTTTTGTAACAGCTTTTTTCTGTTCTTTTTCTGTCATTCCTTATTTCACCTTTATCAGGAGAGAAGAAGTTTGTGTGTTCAGAGTGTTCGAAGAGGTTCATGCGCAGCGATCACCTGGCCAAGCACATAAAGACGCATCAAAACAAGAAGAGCGGCGGCGGAGCCGTCGTGGCCAGCGTTGGCGGAGCCGTGTCCTCGGACAGCATCATCACGACGGGCGGCACCACGCTCATCCTCACCAACATCCAGCCCGGCACCATGCAGGGCCTAGCCACCGTCAACGCTACCGTAAACACAGGCTCGCAGGACCAGCTGACCACAGCCGAGATTCCTCTGCAGTTAGTCTCCGTGTCCGCCGGGGACGCGGCCGAGTGACGCCGGAGAAACGATTCGTGAAGAGGACGGACCGCTGAACATTCTGTTAGACTGCCAAGGTTCCGCTTCTTCCTGTACGACATCACATCCTCTTCTCCCACGTCCTGAGACTTCGTTGTGATGACGTCGATTCCACGCTCACGCATATACCTTGCTTTTATACCTTTACATATTTACCCTCCTTTACGTAAATGTGTATATTTACGTGAATGCATATATACACACACACATATATATATTTTACAAATATAGAATTATTGGGGGTTTTGTTCATCTTTTTATGGGGGAAGCATTATTTCTTGTTTTCACATACAACACTGAAATGCCTTATATTGTATTATAAGCTGTCGTGTACAAAGCTCGAGTTCTTCATGGGTGTCAAGCATCTGTTTCAGTGTGTACTTGTTGGAATGGGAATAATCGTGTTGTGTAGAGAACGCAGCGGCGGTGACAGACGGGTGGCTCATGTTAAAGGAGCGGCTTCTCCAAAAGTGAAAATTCCCACATTATTTATTCCCCCTCCGCTATGGCATTCCAAACACTTCCATGTCTGTCGAGCTCTAGAACGGACAGGAACTAGTCAGTGTGACCCAGGTGCTGTCTTCTGAATCATCAGAAATGTAAGCTTTTAATGAGCCCTATAACTTGTTCCTCACACAAAGCTTCACTGGGAATGTAGCGACTTCAGTCTGAACTAGTTTTCGTGCAGTGGGGGGGAGTACGTAATGGCAGAATTTCCATTTGTGGGTGAGCCGTTTCTTCGTTTTAATTATAGGTCGTAAGTGATATTCGTGGTGTAAGTTCTCCATATAAGGAGGAAGATGTAAAACTTTGGAGAGGAGCCTGCCATTGTGCTGTTGCGAGTCATGAAGGTGTCCAATAGTGTCTTTACATGTCTCATAAATGCATTTGATTTGTTTTATTTTATGTTGTTTTATTTTGTGTAGGTAAAACCCAGGCCCAGCGAAGGGAAAAATATGAAACAATCATGTAATTAACAAGCATTTTATGTATCATAATTCTCAAACCTCTGCGAGTTGATCAGATCTTTCAATATATGAATTTGTTGCGAATGAAGTCTTTTTTGAGCAAAATGATATTTATATACCTTGTAATCTGGATTTGTGATGTCCACAACTGCTTTTCTAAGAAAAAAAGAGGAAACGTCTCCCTTTGGCTTTACTTTTTTAAAGAACTGGACTGTAATCAGCAAAAAAGAGTCGTTTGTATGAAATCGATCGGTTTGTAGTTTGCCAAATTTGTTTCACTCTTTGATAAATGGAGAGAAAGTCTCTTGCTTTCTGACGTCTGATGGTTTGCAGCGTTCATATGCAGATCTGTACTGTGTTTCAGGACCAAACAAAGCAGCTCTGAGTGTCTCTGGCGTCAATCTAGCAGTGCTGTGCCACCTTTTATTGGGATGTAGCGTGGTGGGACGAGGTCTGAGCCCTTTACCTTTGCGGTCACATCACTGCCTAACCGTGTGATGGCGTAGGCGTCGTTCACGGTGGTCAATGTGTAGGTTTTGATTTCCCTCTCCTTCATTTGCTTACTGTAGCCTCATAAGGAGGTAAGGAGTGAATGCACTGCAGGTCATCAGGGAGGCTGTCAGTCCATGTACAAGTATGGCTTTGTTTTCCACGTGGTACTGTACAATTTATTCTCCGCTTATCTGTTTTTATTCCTTCAGCTAATCATGATTATCGTGTCTCTTTATCTAGCGGTTTTGAGTACCATTGCCAATTTTTGTGTTGGGGATTTGTATACCTCCCGTAGCCAAGTTTGTAACGATCAGGAGTTTGATTGAAAAGGTCCAGCGGGGTTAATGGCAGATAATGAAACACTATTTTGTTTTCTGATTTGATAAGGGTTGTTCTGTCACGGTGATCCAGAATTGCATTTTTTTTTTTTTTTTAGTCTTTTCCTAGTTTGTGAAGTCTAATTTGATTTTGTTCATTATAAATAGCATCTTAACATGTCACTTTTATATTTTTATTTGGTCATTTTTTCCAAGAAAGCTTCGGACTATTGTACAATGCCCACTTTTGAGGGCAGCTGTTTATTTCACACTAAAATGACTAAGCATAATTCTGTGCTTCTCAGTTGTCTTATTTTCACAGAACACTGATGCACATACTCGCATAAACCTTTTCCAACCCCATCATCACAAAAGAAAAAAAAAAAGAAAAATTATTACAGAGATGCATTGAATTCATTCCAAGTGAAAGTGAAATAGTTACATTGTTTAAATACATTTATATTTACAATAAACACGTTTGAACTTAATATTCATTAAAGATTCCTAATAAATAGTATATATGTGACCCTGGACCACAAAACCAGTCTTAAGTCGCTGGGGTATATTTGTAGCAATAGCCAAAAATACATTGTATGGGTCAAAATGATTGATTTTTCTTTTGTCAAAAATCATTAGGAAATTAAGTAAAGATCATGTTCCATGAAGATTTTTTTTGTAAAATTCCTACTGTAAACCTATCAAAATGTAATTTTTGATTAGTAATATGCATTGCTAAGAACTTAATTTGGACAACTTTAAAGGTGATTTTCTCAGTATTTAGATTTTTTTGCACCCTTAGATTCCAGATTTTCCAATAGACGTATCTCGGCCAAATATTGTCCTATCCTAACAAACCATACATCAATAGAAAGCTTATTTATTGAGCTTTCGTATGATGTATATATCTCAGTTTTGTAAAATTTTACCTTATGACTGGTTTTGTGGTCCAGGCCAGGGTCATATATATATATATAATGTTTATTTAGCAGCAAATCAGCATATTAAAATGATTTCTGGAGGATCATGTGACACTGAAGTAATGAAGCAAAAATTTAGCTTTTATCACATCATGTGACACTGAAGTAATGAAGCAAAAATTTAGCTTTTATCACAGGAATAAAAAATTTACAAATTAAAAAAAAACTTTATAATTTCACAATATTACAATTTTTACTGTATTTTTGATTAAATGGAGTAAAGAGACCTTTAAAAAAAACTATTTTAAAAAAATACAAATGTTAATATCTTCTAATCTAATAAATCTTTATACAAAAAACTAAATAGGTAAAATCATATGTGACCCAGGACCACAAAACCAGTCATAAGAGTTTTTTTTATTTTTTTTATTGAGATTTATAAATCATCTGAAAGCTGAATAAATAAGCTTCCAAGCTGGCCGAGATGCAACATTTTAAAAATCTGAAATCTGAGGGTGCAAAAAAATCTAAATATTGAGAAAATTGCCTTTAAAGTTGTCCAAATGAAGATCTCAGCAATGCATTTTACTAATCAAAAATCACATTTTAATATATTTACATTGGGAAATTTACAAAATATCTTTATGGAACATGATCTTTATTTAATATCCTAATAATTTTTTGTCATATATAATTTTGACCCATACAATGTATTTTTGGCTATTGCTACAAATATACCCGTGCTACTTAGGACTGGTTTTGTGGTCCAGGGTCACATATGTGCAATCCATCTCTTACTATTTATATAACACTACAGCTTTTATGATTGAAATGTTCTGCTTTGTCATATTCGAAAACCCATCACTTCTTATAATTCCTACAAATATGTGTGTGTCTAACCTTTGTGTGTATGAAGTCCAGTAGATGTCACTGCAGCAACAGGACCAGCGCAGGACATCCAGCTGAGCCTCTGACTGCTTCCTGCCCTCTAAATCCTCATATATTCCTCATCTCAAGTGCGTTTAGAAGCGTCTCTGACATATTCGATGTTAAAATATGTATAAAAAGAGCGGGCACGACCGGCATCCACCCACCCAACCCACCGCTTTACCCCCTTAAATTGCATATGAAATATGTTGTTTATTTTTGAACTTGCTCAAGTGTGAACAAAATTCCCCTTCATGCCTTTTTCATTTTCAATTTAGAAATACACTTACGGCAATTTCCTCTTAGAAGGGCTTATACATTAAAACCACATCACATTTCATGATCAGAGTCTGTTTTAACTGTTGTTCTTAGGTCAACATTAAATCCAGCTGTTTGGAAATTGATTTAGATAGCTGACAATGTCTTTTTTGTTGTTGTTTTTTAAACAATTTATTTTAATATACAAGTAAAAATGTATTTCAGACACTTTTGACCAAGTTATACACATGCAAATATATATATGTATATATACACATACAGTTGAAGTCAAAAGTTTACATACACCTTGCAGAATCTGCAAAATGTGAATTACTTAACCAAAATAAGAAGCGATCATACAAAATGCATGTTATTTTTTTTATTTAGTACTGACCTGAATTACATATACATATAGTCCACAAGAGAAAATAATAGTTGAATTTATAAAAACAACCCCGTTCAAAAGTTTACATACACTTGATTCTTAATACTGTGTTGTTACCTGAATGATCCACATTTGTTTTTTGTTTTGTTTTAGTGATAGTTGTTCATGAGTCCCTTGTTTGTCCTGAACATTTAACATAACTTCAGGTCCCAAAAATACTTTGGTTTTGCAGCATGTTTGTGTATTTGAACCCTTTCCAACAATAACTATGATTTTGAGATCCATCTTTTCACACTGAGGACAACTGAGGGACTCATATGCAACTATTACAGAAGGTTCAAAAGCTCACTGATGTTTCTTGAATTTGAAGATCAGGGTAAATTTAACTTATTTTGTCTTCTGGGAAACATGTATGTATCTTCTGTAGCTTATAAAAGGCAGTGCCAAATGAAAAAAAAAAAGACATATAGGCAAAATAAGAAAAATGTGCACATCTTTATTCTGTTCAAAAGTTTTCACCCCCGGCTCTTAATGCATAAATTTTCCCTCTGAAGCATCAGTGAGTGTTTGAACCTTTTGTAATAGTTGCACATGAGTCCCTCAGTTGTCCTCAGTGTGAAAAGATGGATCTCAAAATCATACAGTCATTGTTGGAAAAGGCTAAAATGCACAAAAATGCTGAAAAAAAAAAAAAACAGAATTTGTGGGACCTGAAGGATTTTTCTGAAGAACAGCAGGCAGTTTAACCGTTCAGGACAAACAAGGGACTGAACAACTATCACTAAACAAAAACTAAACACAGCTGTGGATCATTCAGGTAACAACACAGTATTAAGAATCAAGTGTATGTAAACTTTTGAACAGGGTCATTTTTATAAATTCAACTATTATTTTCTCTTGTGGACTATATGTAAACATCTTTTATGTGAAATATCAGTACTAAATAATTAACATTTTGGAGATTCTGGTAGGTGTATGTAAACTTTTGACTTCAGCTGTTCATAAAATGTTATTTTGAAGATTGTGGGTAACTAAAGTTTCAGTTCCCATTGACTTCAATTGTATGGATAAAAAATACAGTGCAAGTCAAAGGGAACTGAAACTGTTTGGTTACCCACATTTTTCAAAACACCATCTGTTGTGTTCAAAAGTAGAAATAAACTCATTCAGGTTTGGAACTAAATTTATTTAATTTTATGTAATTTATCCCCTTAAATAGCCTTTAAAATGCATTTTTAAAAACATACTCCACATAGTCTCTCAATCAATATAAAATAATAAAAATTTACACTTAAGGTAATTATATAGCAAAACATGGTTAAACAGTCACCATAAGATGACAACAGCTTGGCTTTACATGTTAAATATCCATTGAAGTTTTGGCTCTTTAAATTGCAAACTGCTTTTGTCTCATCACTAACACGGTTGCCACCACACATAATCAAAAGTATGTCCACCGAAATCTTTTATGTCAAATCAAAGCGAAAAAACCCACATGCTTCTGAATTCGTGGCGATTTGTTGCAGAGATTCAGAGAAAACAGTCTATTAACGTTCATATGGAGCCGTCCGTTGCTTGCCACCTTTCATTTGCATAATTTAATGAATTCAATTCATTGTAATGCAATACAGAGAGCACGGTGAACATGAAATGACAGTTTGAGTTAATGAAATGTGTTAACGGTATCATCATTTACTTGTATGTTAATTAGTCCAATTAATTTCCAGTGCACGGTAATCTGAATATTGTAATAGCGCCGTGCGCGTCTGAAGTCAGGTGGGGAGCAGCGCATATTGAAACAAGGCCTATGAATCATCACATCCTCACCTTTCCGAGCCACCGCCGAAGGTTACCCAAAATCCTCCTGTCGCCAAACCAAACTGGCCTTCCTCATAGGAGAGCTGCTCGTCTAGGCCCTCTCCTTTATACCGCCAGATAAAAGCATCCGCAGTCCAGCTGATAGGTGAGTTTTGTTTGGATGACTTCTTTCTGACCTTGTGTGATGTCCGCTTCCTCTGATAGGAGGAAAAGCGAGTGGAAAGTGATATTCCTGTAAAAGCAGCGGCCGCGGTGCGAGGAGATCGATGGGAGGCCCGCCGTGGACCCCCGGCCATGCTACAGCTCTGATAAGTGAAATCGCTCTGGTGTGGATGGGCCACTTTCTGCTGGACCGCACAGATAAAAGCGTCCGTGTTTTCCTGTGGGATCTGGATGGGGAGGGCGAATCAAAAGAGTAGATGCAATGCAACTCTCCAGCTGGCATTGTTTTTCAGTAGTTATTGTCATATTCAGTGTTCAAATTGCTCTAAAATAGTGGTTGCCAACCATGTTTATTGATGTTTTGCATGTCCCCCATTGTCTGACATACATATTTTAGGTCTTGGGATCTCTACTAATGAGCTGATGAGTTGAATCAGGTTTGTTTGATTAAGGAGACATGGAAAATGTGCAGTTCTAAGGCGACTTCAGGAACTTAGTTGGGAACCACTGAACTAAAATGTGGTTTTAAACCAGAGACTCTCAGCCAAGCCAGAGACCTTCAAATAAATCAATAAAAAAGCCAGATTTTATTGACAACATTAGAACATGTGTTATTAACATAACCACGCTATAAACTACAAACAACAAAACAATGCATCACATTAACAACATTTAAAAATAAAGTACTTTTATAAAATGCCTGTAAAATTCTGAGAAAATATATTTGCCTGGGTGAACCGTGTGGATTAAAAACTTATTTATTTTGCACTAATAAACATGAAAATAATAGTGTTAATGTTGTAAAATTCATTAGTTAGGAAACTGATATCAGTTATAGTCAGCTCTACAGAAGACTAAAGTGTCATTATCCAGCTCAGTTCGAGTTTTGTTCTCATCCAGTAGTGTCAGTGCAGTCAAATCAATAGTATTTATATTTATTGTCTTTTAAACCCCAGCGGAGCAAACCCAGTGACTATCATGGATTACCATTATGAATAAATGAATAGATAGATAGATAGATTAGATAGATAGATAGATAGATAGATAGATAGATAGATAGATAGATAGATAGATAGATAGATAGATAGATAGATAGATAGATAGATAGATAGATAGATAGATAGATAGATAGATAGATAGATAGATAGATATTTCCATCTCTGTTGCGACCGTTTTGGAAGTGTAAAAAATAAATGTACCCAAGTCATTGGTGTTTGGTGATGAGTTTTCTGGCTCAAAGTCTGCATTTAAAGTCACTCCAGAGGTGTTCAGCTGGGATTAGGACTTTGCTTTCTGCAGACCAGTCAAGTTCTTCCACACTGACTCAATCAATCATTTCTTTTTGAACCTTGCCTTATACACAAATGCATTGTCATGTTACAATAGAAAGGGATCATGTCCAAACTGTTAAAATTAAACTATAAAATTAAAACCATACAATTCCCTAATATCATTATATGCTTAAACATTAGGGTCTGTACCCATGGGAATTACTACAGTAGTCAAACCTGTTCATCAGAAGGGGGTGTCCCAATACTTTTGGCAATATAGTGTATATAGATTGTGGTTCCATTTAACCCATCGTTTCATCACAATTTCCTTCAAAACCACAACTCCTTCAAAAAACAGCCAGAAACCTTGGAGATGTAATTGATGATCAGCTGACTTTCTCAGACCATAACTGCCCGGTCCTGCAGATTTGCTTTATTCAACATCAGGAAGATCAGGCCCTTTCTTTTGTTCTCCTTGTTCAAGCTCTTGTTCTGTCCAGGCTGGACTATTGCAATGCTCTCTTGGCAGGTCTTCCAGCCAGTTCTATCAACCCTTAAAATTAATCCAGAATGCGGCAAGATTAATTTTTAATGAGGCAAAAAGAATGTCACACCTCTCTTCCTCAATTTGCACTGGCTACCAATAGCTGCTTGCATAAAATTCAAGGCATTAATGTTTGCCTACAAAACCACCACTGGCTCTTTTACCTAAATTCACCACTTCAAACTTATGTGCCCTTTACAAGCTTGCATTCTGTAAGTGAACGGCACATTATTGTGCCATCCCAAGAGTCCTTAGCCATCTTCAAGAAACGGCTAAAACACATCACTTTCATCTTTATTTGATCCTCCAGCTAGCACTTTCTATTCTAAATTCTGTTCTATAAAAAAATTACTTTTTAAGACTTGCACTCAATTAATTTTCTAACTACTTGTTTTCTTAAAAAATAACGTAAGAACACTAGCTTCTTTATTCTTTTTGCACTCTATTTAATTGTTTTCTTTATATTTATTATATAATTAACAAAAAAGGCTTCTAACACTAGCTTGCTCTATTCTTTTTCTATTCTATCTGTTTTCTATTTATTATACAATTACCAAAAAAATAAATAAAAAAAACTTAGGCTAACTGAGACTTGTCATAGCACTTCCTTTCATTGCTCTATCGTTGATTTTGATTGCTTCCATTGTCATTTGTAAGCCACTTTGGATAAAAGCACCTGCTAAATGACTAAATGTAAATGTTAAATATGTAGTAGAAAACCCAAGAAAGATTTATGTTATTTAAAAATCCACATCCACATATTTTAGACTATTGTGGGTGCCATTATTTCAATGATGTAAAATGGTTGAAATCGGTGAGCTATTTTTACCACATCAGAACTCTGAGAGAGCTACTGAAAGAGCTTACAGTTGGCAATGGATATAAGTGTAGGCTTAAAGCAAATGCGTACCATTGATTTCCCCACAAGGAGTCTTAACGCTTCTGGATATCGAGTGAAATCCAAGCTGAAAAAATTGCATCAAGTGGCTGCGTCATCATGTGTATATCCTGCCAGGATGGCATCTAAGGTTTCTTGTCTCTGCCATTTGTAAGAGCCTGATCTCATGACGAAAACATAGCTGTGGGAGCGTTTTCACAAGATGCAAAATACGTACTGCCACGTACGTTTCATGATACAATGTGAAATGTCCACTGGGTGCTGCTACATGAGTGCTCGTTTTTTCCACCTGGAACAGATGAACGTACATATGGTAAGTTTTATGTGATGTTGGTTTTGTTCGTGTCAGCAGTTCTGGCTTGAAATGTCCATTGAGTGGCACTATAACTCTACTGCTCAATAATCTCTAGAGTACAGTCGTGGTCAAAAGTTTTGAGAATTACATAAATATTGGAAATTGGAAAAGTTGCTGCTTAAGTTTTTATAATAGCAATTTGCATCTACTCCAGAATGTTATGAAGAGTGATCAGATGAATTGCATAGTCCTTCTTTGCCATGAAAATTAATTTAATCCCCAAAAAAAACTCTCCACTGCATTGTTAAGAAGGCTTCAGGGCGTCCAAGAAAGTCCAGCAAGCGCCAGGATGGTCTCCTAAAGAGGATTCAGCTGCGGGATCGGAGTGCCACCAGTGCAGAGCTTGCTCAGGAATGGCAGCAGTCAGGTGTGAGCGCATCTGCACGCACAGTGAGGCCAAGACTTTTGGAAGATGGCCTGGTGTCAAGAAGGGCAGCAAAGAAGCCACTTCTCTCCAAAAAACAAACATCAGGGACAGATTGATCTATGGCGAATGGACTGCTGAGGACTGGGGCAAAGTCATATTCTCAGATGAAGCCTCTTTCCGATTGTTTGGGGCATCTGGAAAAAGGCTTGTCCGGAGAAGAAAAGGTGAGCGCTACCATCAGTCCTGTGTCATGTCAACAGTAAAGCATCCTGAGACCATTCATGTGTGGGGTTGCTTCTCACCCAAGGGAGTGGGCTCACTCACAATTTTGTCCAAAAACACAGCCATGAATAAAGAATGGTATCAAAACACCCTCCAACAGCAACTTCTTCCAACAATCCAACAACAGTTTGGTGAAGAACAATGCATTTCCCAGCACGATGGAGCACCGTGCCATAAGGCAAAAGTGATAACTAAGTGGCTCGGGGACCAAAACGTTGAAATTTTCGGTCCATGGCCTGGAAACTCCCCAGATCTTAATCCCATTGAGAACTTGTGGTCAATCCTCAAGAAGCGGGTGGACAAAAACCCACTAATTCTGACAAACTCCAAGAAGTGATTATGAAAGAATGGGTTGCTATCAGTCAGGATTTGGCCCAGAAGTTGATTGAGAGCATGCCCAGTCGAATTGCAGAGGTCCTGAAAAAGAAGGGCCAACACTGCAAATACTTACTCTTTGCATAAATGTCATGTAATTGTTGATAAAAGCCTTTGAAACGTATGAAGTGCTTGTAATTATATTTCAGTACATCACAGAAACAACTGAAACAAAGATCTAAAAGCAGTTGAGCAAACTTTGTGAAAACTAATATTTGTGTCATTCTCAAAACTTTTGGCCACAACTATACAACCTAAACCTTCCATCGTAAGTCATGTTCTTCATGGGATTCATACCCAAGGATTCCACATCCTAAATCCAATTCCATGCCTGTCTGAGCTACCAAGCAAGCTAGATGTGTAATCTGAACTGTTTACAAAAACGATTACAGGTGCTCTGTGTTACCACCTCTAGTGTTCATTTATGTTGGAAACTGCAGTGACATGTACTTATTGGTACATTGGTACATATTTCACATTTTACGAAAAAGTTCCCATACACTCATAAAAAATAATGGTGCTTTAAAACGTTCTTCAAGCGATGCCATAGAAGAACCATTTTTGGTTCCACAAAGAACCATTCAGTCAAAGGTTCTTTAAAGAGCCATCTCTTTCTTACCTTTTTATAATCTGAAGAACCTTCTTTGACCACAAAGAACATTTTGTGACACAGAAAAGTTCTTTAGATGTTTAAGGTTCTTTATGAAACTATTTCAACAAAAAAGGTTCTTCTATGGCATCGTGAAGCACCTTTATTTTTAAGAGTGAAGGTTCGTTCTCGTCATGAGATCAGGTTGGTTTGTAAGCTTTTTTGATTAGCTGTGGTCTACTAAAAGCCTCAAAGGCATCAGGGCTAAAGTGGAGAGAACAAAGACGTTTTATTCGTCCACAGGCATCTTACCATTCTTTTCTCCTATTTTTATCGCTAGGAGAGCAGTGAAGACTTACATTGCTTCTCTTGTTTTCTTTCAACACTTCCATTGTCCAAAATATGTATAAAAACAATGTGGATTTTTTTAAATATCGTAAATACTTCATGGGCTCTACTACATATTTCAGTAAGAGACACCATTTATGTTATATTAAGCCATACAAGTCTTAATACCTGGGTTTCCCTTTAAAGTTATGAGTAACAGGTTCTGTCGATGACAGAGCAGATATACAAATTTACTACCCCAAAGATACTAATATAAATGGATGTTATTAAAAATCTGAAGTTATTCTGCTAACTGTTCTGAAAGCAATTGGCATTTCATTCATGTATGTATAGTACAAATAAAATATGTTTGAACCTTGTGGTTTTTAAGTGTACGCAGTTTGCTGAAGTATAGTTGCAGCTGTTATAATACTGTGTTTGGGTAAAACAAGACTTCTTCAGTGTTGGTCTGAGCTCTGGGGAATCGACGATAGCAAAATACAGTAGGTTTAAAAGTAAAAGCAATGGAGAATTTAGCGGTCGCAATTTAGCGCGCGACGCGTGAGGGTGAGTGTAATTTCAGGTATTCTCTTTCATCTGTGGAGCTGTTTGTGGTTTGAGGTGCCAAATGGCTGTCTGTGAAGTGCTGGTCCTGGACCGGCCCTCTCACTTCGAATTAGAGTAATTGGACCCAGTCTTCCACTTTTTTCATTTCAATTCATGTGCAAAATATATAAATAAGATAACTGAAGATTTAGCAGGCCGGCAGAAAGCCCACACAGAAATAACATAAAGGCATTTTCAGCTGCATTTGTAACACAATTTGATATTCCTGAGGGAAAGGGCTCCTGTGAAACAGGACCATAATGAGAACAGTTGGTAGAAATGGTTTATTTTATTATATTTACCTCAGGATATAGCACATTTCAAAAAGCCTGAGGTTTCATCTCGGTCTCTCCCATTTAGTCTAACTGCTTCTCTCTCACGCGCACTCTCTCTTCCTTTCTGTCGCTTTTGAGGTGGTTAAATATGAGGCAGTAATTTCCCAAAATGGCCACTATTCAATGAGATTGAAAGAGCAACAACTTTGCGAGGAGGGTCTTAAGAATCGTTCTGAGAGCTGCATTCATGTGCCATGTGCTCTGTGTTTCATTCAGCCACTTTGTGCTATTCACATACGTTTCTACCCATGGTGTCTCTCAGCTCTGGTAAATGTGTTGATACGCAGGCCTAATGTATATTCACACATGTGCCATGAGAATCCCTGCTCTATGCATAGATACAAACATCCTGGTGTGATATCTAAAACCAGTCGTTGGAGTCCATATTACACGATAAATATAATTTATATTACTAATAAGTGTGAATAAATATAGATAAGTAAAGTTAAACAGCACTAGCACCTCTGCTTATAATGTGTGTGAGATTCTGACTTGAAATAGCCTACAATGAGATATATTATGGTATTTTATGGCTATAGTTGAGCCAGGAACTTCACAAAATATTAAACTGATTTTGAGCAGATACAGTCTTATTTTTCTTGGGAAAAGGAATGCAAATCTTGTTCTAGCAAATGGCAAACAGGATTGGAAACCACAAACTGACCATGGTTTTGATACACTAACCATAGTTTAACCATGGTATTTGCAGTAAAACTGTTGTTATACAAATGGTAATCAGTAAGCCAAAAAATGGTTACTACACGTTTACTGTAATAAAACCATGGTTAATTTTCGTAAGGGTGGGACAAAAATGCCACCAAAATGCACACAAATGTCCTCCAAATTCAAGGAGACAAAAAAAAAGTCCCCTGCGCATGTAAGTTTTATCTATTACACCTGTCATGATTAAAGTCAAAAGTAAAATTAATAAAGTGTTGATCGCGGCATTACCTTTCGAGTAATATAGTAGATTCCCTCACACTGTATTTGATTTCCTCTTAAATGTTGTTTGCAGTGTTAAGCATTCTAACCAATCACACACGTTTCTGCTGAGCTTATGAACGCAACATCCAATCAAAGGCGTTTTGATTCGTCACCACAGAGAAGGCTGGAGTAGTTCAGTGCATGGGCGCAATAGACCTTTCTCACAACTTCCGTATTTTGCGCCGGAAATACGTAATTGCTGTGTAAACCCATTTCCGCCTCGGTATGCCGGTAACCAGTTAAACAACGTGAAAAACGCTTAACGTGGCTTAATGTATGTAAAAAACGACCAGGAAACCGCAAGTTTCTGTCAGACCTTACGTGGAACAAACATTAACTACTATCAAAAGAACGAGCCCTTATTCCTCATATAAAGTGAATAATATCACGTTAAGCGTTTTCTCCCCCATAGAAGCCCATTATAAGGAAACAGCTTAACGTGGTTTACGTACCTCAACAGCGACCAGGGAAAACCAAACGTATGTTAAATTTGACTTATAATAAATACTTGCTGCTGTCAAAAGAACGAGCTCTTATTCAGCATATAAAGTGCGCGCCCCATAGAAGTCCATTATAACAAACAATGTTAAGCTTTTTCCTTAATGGAGTTCTATAGGGAGAAAAGCGTGATATTATTCACTTTATATTATTCACTTTATATGCTCAATAAGAGCTAATTATTTTGACAGCAGAAAGTGTTTATTATAAGTAAAATTTTAAGCCGCGTTAAGCTTTTTTTTTTTTTTTTTTGTATAATAGACTTCTATGGGGCGCGATCACTTTATATGCTGAATGAGAGCTCGTTCTTTTGAGAGCAGCAAGTGTTTATTTTAAGTGAAATTTAACAGAAGTTTGGTCTTCCCTGGTCGCTGTTAAGGTAAGTTAATAAACCAAGCTGTTTCCTTATAATGGGCTTCTATGGGGAGAAAACGCTTAACGTGATATTATGCACTTTATCTGTGGAATAAGGGCTCGTTCTTTTGATAGTAGTTAGTGTTTGTTCCAAGTAAGGTATGACAGAAATTTGGGGTTTTCTGGTCATTTTTTACGTACGTTAAGCGTGTATAAACGAAGATAAACTCTTAGTGGAAAAACGTAGCCTATATCCTTTATCCAATTTGTTCCTCTGACGGAATTTTCCTACACGACTCTTATGGGGTCTGCAAAAGTTATCTTTGACAAACCAGCGAGGGAAGTTGTGTAGACTCTTTCCATTTTAATTTTAAATTACCCGGCTTTCTGCTGTGTTGACATTACACAGGAAGTCTGCATACCCTGCGATTGCGTATTTCCGGTTTCTGTGAAAAAGGTCTATTACCGATGGAATTATGAATCCGCATTAGCGAATTCTCTCATTATAAACAACGAAGTGGAGAAACGAGGTAAGTAGGATACTCATTTTGCAGTGTTCTTCGCTTACTTTATATAATTTATTCCCAGTTTGAATAACCGTTTTATTTTTTAATGCTACTGAAATAGCTTGCCTAATCAGAAAAAAGCGACATAAACGGTACTTAGATTTGGTCTGTAGCTAGAATATAAAAGCTTCTGTTCCACCTTTGAAGTAGATCACTGGTTAAATGTAATTATTTGACTTACAGTAAAAACCAATAATAAACAAAAAACAATAAACAAATAAAGGGGGCTGATTGCAAATTGGCACCAAAGATGCTAAATGAAAGTTTAAAGATCTTGTAATGGGGGTGAACCTGTAAGTTATACCAAAAAAATGCTCTAAAATGATCTGGATTTTATTTGAACTTGTGGAACACAAAGCTCTTTTATTCACCTTGTACTGTACGCACGTTTTGTTCAATAAAAATAATTTATATAAATAGTATTGGTAATCACAAAGTATGTGGTAGGCTAAGTAAATATTTGTTTGTGTCTCTTTTGTGCGTCAACACTTATATTTTGTTTCCGTTCTATTAATTGGTTGTGACTGATGTACCTAGAATAAAGTAAATCGGTGTGTTTTCATTGCTTTAATCCATGTTACAAGCCTTTAAATGAGGTTTTGTCAGATTGGTCAAAGTTTGTCCGGATAGCATGAGTAGTTAGTGAGTAGTCAGTCGTCATCGTCAAGGTTGGTATAAAAGCCTCTTTTTCTATTCACAGTCATGCTCTGACTGAATAAAATATAAATCACAATAAAAATTGTTAAGCAATTTATAGAAAATATCGTAAACCACAAATGTCTGGCTATGTCCCACCATAATTTCATATTTCAACATCATCTTTATAAAGATCTGAAATGGAGATCAGAATCTAACCAAAGTCTTTTATTAATGACACAATCAGTCATCCCAAAATGTAAAAAATAATGTAATTTTCTGCATTCTGTAAAATGTTCCACTCTGAAAAGAACTGCGCTTTTGCTTAATTGTATCGTATGTGCATTAGTGTTCAACAAATCATTAAATATATTTTTTTAAAAATTGGATTTGCAGATAAAATACGATGAATAATGAATGAAACTCTACCTAAGTGGTGCTGTTCTGAAGATAAATGAAGGTCTTCCAGGTTTGGAACAACATGAGGGTGAGTAATTAATGACAGAATTTTCATTTTTGGGTGAACTATCCTTTTAAAAAGGATAAATGTTTCTTAACACATTTAAGTACACTTTTAAAAAGTTAATAATGTCAAATAATTTTTTTTTAATTGAAAGTATGTTTTAAATATTTTTAAATAATCATTTGTCATGCTTTAGTACATTTAGATGTATTGACTAACATGTTTTTGATGTATTGACTAAATAACGTGAAGTACTTGATTATAATTTTAACTGGTTTGTGTTATTTGATCTTAAATTTTAAATTAAAATGTATTAAGTGTACTAAATTGCAACTTCATTACAAATGTGCAATTAGATATATATTTAAATACAAAAAATTGCTATATTTGTCAGTACACCTCAACCATATTTTGAAGATTAAAAGCGATGTAGTTAAGTCCTACGTAAGTGGCTCAAAAATAGTTATAGTTAATAGTATTTCAAACTGTACTTTTCACTTTCAAGTGTATTTCACTTTTCACAAGGGTTGTCATAAATCTATCTACACAATATTGTTTGCCTTATCTGAATGTAGTGGTGCACTATTTCTTTGGATGACGGAGTCAAGCCGCTTCTATAGCAGAGTTTGAGAGTTGCTTTCTCCTCTAAGTGTCTTTAGGGAGCGAGAGCTCTCTGCATTCACCGCACACGCGTGTCCTTGATCAACTGCAGAACTGGCGTATGCTGAAGCTGATCATTTCCGCAGGCTAGTAGACTCAGCATGGACCAACTCAATAACCTGATATTCCCTCACAGCTGAATATGGCCAATTTTGCAGTAGGTCAGTGATTTTTTTTCTCTTCTTTTTTCAAAGCAGAGACAATTGTGTGACCTCCCTCTATGGTGCCAGCAGGGCTCAAGGGTGTGTGTGAGTATGTGTGTGTAAAAGAACAGCTCATTGAATCTCTATGGGAGTGGTCCAAGTTAGTGTGTGTGTGTGTGTTAAGGGCGGGTGTATGAAGGTGGTGGGGAACCTGTGGAAGCTGAGGCAAGGTGGGTATTATGCAAACGATGCCCCTGCCGTCCCAGAATGCTTTGCTCTGGATTGTCTCTGCCTGAAAGTTTCCTGCCATTATTTGTAATCTGCATTAAACTGAGGTGTTTGGGTGGACGCGAGATTGAGAGATGCGGAATTTTAAATGGAAGGAGGGGGGAAAGAACACAAACACCCCGGGCTGCAATTGCTTGATGTGTTTTGCTCTGGCCAAGAGGTGTGTTCTATTCACAGGGTCTAATTAGGTGCTTTCTTGTTTCAGAGGAAATTACAGGTTTTGTATGTCTCTACTCTTCCAGGGAGGAAAATTTAAATAGTTTATTCTTTGTCATCATTGTTTGTTTAAGAGTTGTTTAAGCAATACTTTGCCACCATCTTGGGTCTTTGTTTTTACGAGCGTGTACTGTTTGTTGTTGCATATACATTCGGACACATGCCATCAGTATCAGTATTTTTTCCTTTGCAATAGTCTTAGTTGTATTCATTAAGGCAAGCATTACTATTACTCTTGCTCATACTAAAGCAGTTGGAACAAACCCTCTATAAACCTATATGTATTAAACTACCTAGTCGTGACTCTTTCCTGAGCATGGCCGTATCTCCGTCGTTTGATTCACATTGGTTCGACAGATTAGGGTTATCATTAATGACATGATGCACATCTGGTGGTGTAATAACTTCTTCTAATTAATTGATTTGAGATGCTGCTGCATTGCTCCAACCATGCAAGTTTGCAACACTGTTTGTAAATGTTTGTTGGAACTATGGTTTTGGAAAACACTAAATCAATGGCAACGACAGAAGCAATACACTTACAAAAACCTGGAACATCCTGGAAATCCCTCTGAACACACTAGCGTCACTGTAGCATTACAAAACACTCTGGGGTGTATTTTTTGAACAACAATGTATCCTGCTGTTTAACTACCACAATGCATTGTTGGAGAAGCTAACAACCTAGTCACAACTGTTTCCCAAAAACATAGGAACTTTGTCACACAGACACTTTTCGAATCAAGTCAGAACTGTCATTAATGACATTGTGCAGGTGGTGGAGTGATCATTTCTGCTAAATAATCAGTTTCAGATCAAATGAACGTCACATTATTGCTGTAAATAACGAATTGGCATCTGAGGACAACTTCACTATGTTTGTTTTCCATTATTTTGTGTCTTTCCTTACGTCAGTCCAGGGTTCCCAGTGGTATTGGAGCATGTATGCACATATTGTATATGTAAATATATGGAATGAAAGATTGCACTATGTTATCTCACTTACTGCTGTTTGTGTATGTTCATTGGAACTAAGGGATCAGGGAACACCACATTTTTTAAATATGTTGAAAAAGATGGAATAATATCTAACACTGCTTTTGGGAAATGTGCTCCCCAAAGGGATAGTTCATAGTCATTAATTACACACCCTTATCTTGTTCCAAACACATAAGACCTTCGTTCATCTAAAGACCACATATCAAATAACTACCAACATCAACAGAATAGTCCATGTGACATCAGTGGTTTAGCCATATTGTTATAAAGCCAAGAGAATACATTTTGTGCGCAAAAACAAACAAACAAACAAAAATAACGACTTTATTCAACAGTTCTCCTCATCACCCTAGCGCCATATTGGAGAATACCACAATGCATGTGTGCGCTCTGAATGTAAACGAATCCGCATGGTGCTGTTGACGTAGAATACATGCGCATTTGTCATGGTACTCTCCAATATGGTGCTAGGGTGACACAGAGGAGAGGAATTATTAATAATTATTAATAGAATAAAGTCACACAAAAAGTATTCTTGTAGCTTCATAAATTTACAGATGAACCACTGATATCACATGGACTATTCTGCCAATGCTCTTGGTACCTTTCTGGACCTTGAACATGGAAGGAACCTTGGAGGGTCACAGAGGTCTTGGATTTGATCAAAAGTGCTTAATTTGTCTTCTGAAGACGAACAAGGTCTTACGGGTTTTGGACGATATGAGGGTTAATTAATGACAGAATTTTCAGTGTGGGTGAACTAACCCAATTGCATAGTAACACCCTGGAAACCAACAAGAATATCCTAGTAACTTTCTAGGAACCCCAGAATACACTAGTAATGCTCTATGCTAACAACCATTCTGAACAGTTTAGTAACTGCAACACTGCGACAACCACCAGAAACACCCTAAAAAAATACCCCAGAACACAATCGGAACCTTGTAGCAATTTGTTAAAAGCTGGCCTAATGGCCTACTAACCACAACACTCTTGCAACCCTGTTGAAAAAAAACAGCATGCTGGTTAGGTAGGTTTTGATGCTGGGATGCTGGTTTTAGCTGGTCCTTTGCTGGTTAATGCTGGTCCGTAGCTGGTTTATGCTGGTCCTTAGCTGGTTTATGCTGGTCCTTAGCTGGTTTATGCTGGTCCGTAGCTGGTTTATGCTGGTCCTTAGCTGGTCATGTTGAAACATACCACCATACCAGTAAACTTACACCAGCATACCAGTATCAAAACCTACCTAACCAGCATATGCTGTTTTTTAAACAGGGAACACCATAACAGCATGCTAAAAACATATAGAACCCACTAAAAAGCATCCTGGAACACTCTAATAACATGCTAAAAATCACACAAAACAGTTTAGCAACTTCAACTCTACATTCAAAATCTAGTTTTGCATGGTCAAGTACCACTTGCATTTGTTTTGACAAAATCTATTCGCTTTTGACATTCAGACAATAGTCAGATCAGGTGCATGAATATGATTATGGGTGTTTTTAATGGCTAAAACAGTCAAGGAAGCATTCTGTTTACTTCAAGGCACAACATCAGTATGTATCCCAACATGCATCGCTCATGTATGTAGTTATTTTCCATATTTCCATTTAGTGCCTTTGAAAGCTCAATTTTTGCTGTGCCCTCTCACAGAGAAATTGCCAGCATAGCCATTCACTGAAAGAGAGTGAGCGAGCAAGCTTCTTTCGGTGAAGAGACAGCCGAGAATCGTCTCCGTTTTGTGGAAATGTACATTAAATGGTGTCAGCGTCTGAATCGACGGAGGTCAGGACGGGGTCCCCATGGTGACAGTTGCCGGGAGAACTCATTGAGAGAAGTGAAAACTAACCCCTTCCCTTCAGAATGGCAGGTGGCCGATGGCTCTCCATATCTTCCATCATGTCTTTGGCAAGGTTGACACAGGTAATATGCGAGAGGCAGTACTATCCACACAGAGAATGATGTACATATCATTTCCCAGGCTGACTGATTGAAGACTGTAATCTGGACAGAAGTCTTTCTTGCTTTGATTACAGTCGTCCATCCACCAGCAGAAAAACAAGGTGGGTGTGCGGCGGCGCGGTCTCCTCGGCGCTCCCGCAACGCCATCAGCCGCTACGGCGCTGCCCCGCGGGCCAGTGCAATCTCCATACTATTTGTGCCCGCGGTACGAGCTTATACAGCGGACGCGACACCTGGGTGGCGCTGCGACAGCGAGTGACAGACACAAACAGATTCATTCGACTCCCAAGGTCGTTGTATTTCATCCGTCAGGACACACAAAGAACAAGGAAACTTCAAAAAACACCTCTTTCTTTTGAGACGCGCGTCTCAACAGTACCTGTGATTACTGAATAGGCCTCTTTAAGGGACTGACCCCAAACGAAGGTCCGCGGGCGCTGAAAAATGCCAGCGAGTAAGTGGATGGTGGAATAGGTGTTTTACATGAAGGAACACTTTTCTTCTGAAAGCCCGTCTCGCGCACAATTCCCTCGTCTCGAGCGCACGCAACCCCCAAGACCGGCTGAATCTATTTTCACAGAGATGTTCCGTCTACTCCCTCCTGCTGTTGTCGGCTTATCTCTCACATTAGGCCGGGCTCTAAATGGGTGAGATTTCACTGTTGACAGTCGCTTGCCGCTCAGCAGACAGACTATAGCGCATTAGCACACGTTCCTTAGCACATTAGCGTGTTCCCGTGGGAGAAGTGGGATCAAGATGATTGCCCTCTCTTACACGCATTACTGCTCTTATACCGTGTTAGACCTGCCATCATTACCGCTTTCCGCCGGTTCCCACAGCAACTAGCAGCCGAGCAGAGCGGCATTAGCAGGTGTCGCTTTGGGGTGAGGTGAAGCTGTCAGGCTACGCTTGGGCCCCACGCTCTGTCCCTTTCAAGCATGGATTCGATTGGAAGTCAAGAGTGGAGGTGAACGTTTTTGATTTAAAGTTGTTTTTCCAAGCAGTTAAAGAAGAAATGGATGTACAGCAGATATTGTTGTCTAACAGGATTGAAAAGCGTAGCCCTTACAAAACTATGGTGTTCAATGGTATTACCATTGTATTTTGATAAATGTACAGTGATTCTGTATGATTATTGTTATAACATGATATTTTTTGGCAATGCCATGGTAATACCACTTCAGTGCTGCCCAAACAGTAGAGTAATAACGAAGGCAATAACACAGTGGAGTTTTATTTTGGTACACTCTAAAAAATGCTGGGTTAAAGATCTTGTTAGGTTAAATGTTAAACCCAACCTTTTGGGTAGTTTTTATTAAACTCAACTATTGTTTACAAAATACTATATGGCTGGCTTAAAATTAAGCCAAAAAGGTTGCAAATTTAAAAAATCAGACACATAATTATTAGAGGCATCAGCAATCAAAAGGCGAACATCTATTGATAAGTAGCTGAAAAAAATGTTTTTTTATTTAATTATTATTTATTAAACTTAAATGTTTATGTTAATTTCCAGCCTATTTTGGGTTCATTTTAAGCAAGAAATATAGTAAATTTAAGCAATAGGTAAATAAAACTACTCAGAAGGTTGGGTTAAACATTTAGCCCAGTCGCTGGGTTTGTCCACATTTCGCCTAACGCTGAGTTGTTTTTGACCCTGCATTTTTTAGAGTCTAGTTAATACATAATTTGTCCATATTTTAGGTTCTATAAGTGGTTGCCATTTTATTACAGCTTTTTATTTACTAGATTGCTTTATTACTTAATTTATATGGACCTGCATTGTGACAAATGCAGTTTTGAAAATACAAATATTACTTGTATTATTATTAAATTTATTCCTTAGGTCACAAAAAACATGGTATTATACCATAGTAAAAAAAAAATCTGACAATTTTTCCATGCTGAAAGTATTTTTTAAGCCCCTAGTGAAAAAATACTAAAATACATTTATTTCATGCTAAGTATAATACATTTACATATTATGTACTTGATGAAATACCCTGCAATTGTACTTTTGGAATACTAAACTGGTATATTTAAAGTCTGCTAGATTGAAACAACTAATGTTGTACTTAATCCACTTTAATTGTACAGAAGTAGTGTGCTGAAGTGGTACACTTTACATACTTTGCATTGAAATGCCAAAAATCATACAATCCTCATCAACACACTGTAAAAAGTTTTCACCAGTTTCAACTTAAAAACTTAAGTTTAGCAGCTGCCTTAAGATTGTAAGTTAAATCAACTTAAGTCATTTAAATTCACAAGTTATATCAACTCATTTGTATTCTAATAAGTTAAAATGACTTGTAGTTTTAAGCTGATTTAACTTAAAAACGTAAGGCAGCTGCTGAACTTAGGTTTTTAAGTTGAATCTGGTGAAAACCTTTTGCAGTGCAGTGACAAAAAAAAACATATTTTAGGCTTAATATTAAGAAATGTTCATTGTGCACAAGTAGTACTTAAGTAGTACGTATTAAATAAAGTTTAATTACAACTTTTTATATCATTTATATAGCAGTCTCAAGCAAAATGTCAGTAAATATGTCAATAGACTCGAACTATACTTAGAAATAAATGCATTTTAAACCTATTTTTACTAGGGACTGGTCAGCCTTTTTTTTAAGTTATCCCACCATTTAATCCTTTGCGTTTACACTAATTCATTGCCATGTAACAAATGCTTTTTAAAAAAATGTTCAATGTAGTTTTTCGATTAATATAAGTTTGAGAACTGTAACACCATGTACAACAATCACAAATCACTTTGAAATATACTGCTGTACTAAATATCACTCTGAGGTATTTCATCTAGGTACCATCAAGTAAAAAAAAGAATGGCACAAAGCTTCCTCACCTATAATCAACAAAAAGCGAAGAAAATCTATTTTAACGGGCATTTTAAATCCAAATGGGCCCAAAGAAATCAGAGCGGCAAAGTCATTGTTTTATCTGATCCACATCAATCATGTTATCATTCAGATATCCTCCACATATATTTGATAAAGCGTCTTCCGAAACTCTTTATTCTTGTAAAGTAAGCATCAAATTAGTTTTTGACTCATCTTGTTTTTTCCCCCCTCCCTCAGTTTATCTCGTCAAGTCTTCTCCTCCGCCCACTCTCGTCTCTCTCCTTGTTTTTCTCCTCCAAATGAACAGCTTGAGAAATAAAGCAGAGGAACTTTACATTGTGCCGGAGAGGGGGGTGAAAATTACGGGCAGTGTCAGATAATTGAGCTTGTCTTAAGAGACGGGCTAATAACAGACACAGATGCGGAAGCCGTGTCAGTCTGTGAGCGCGCTGACAGACTCTCTCTGTCGCTGATGAGCTGCGTAGGGGAAATCGTTCCATGCAAACAGCTTCGTTATTACGATCTGGCAAGCGCCGCGCATGTGTGTACCCAATTCAGCCTGAACTGACAGAATCCGATTGACCGGGACACATTCATGCCCTTTATTCTCTTTATGCTCGCCAACAATGCAGATAATTACTGCGGCAAGAAAAACTGAAAATAGAATTTCGCAGCATGCAGTTGCGGGGAAAACAATGCAGGCGCTGTCACCGGGAGCATTTCTGTGTCTGATGAAATTGGCCCAGTCACTATTTACTCACAGTGGGAGAATGTCTCAATCTTAGACAGCCTCCTACATTTCTGCCTACCTCACGAACGCCAGCTTCGCCGTGCGCTCCAACCTTCTGCAGCTGCCGCGTCTTCAGCCACCGGTGACACCGGCAGACCCTTCCTGATGTCATACGGTTTTATCAAACACCCCTCAGATGATATTGCTGTTTTCTTGTCTCCTTTCTGTCCATCTTCTGTTGATTCGGCACCAATACGACCTTTGACCTGACCTTTTCAAGCAGGCTTTTAGGTCTGGCCAGAGGGTCACCTGCCTGAAACGAGAGCTCAAGACAAGAAAAGTGTTTTCATGTCTGGTTGAAGTCTGACGTCTTCATGTTGCTATCAAGAGGTCAAGGTTTAGCTGGCAAAAAGTAATGACAGCCATTCAAAAACAATTCAAATGTATTCTGACAAAACTAATTACATCAGGTCAACGTTCTGAAAAGTAGAGCGACTTGTTGTAAAGTAAATCAACTGTGCTTATGAATATTAATTTGGTCAAACTCTGTTATCGTTACTGATTTGCTGAGAAGCACATAAGTGGGATTTAACCATATCGGAAATACAGCTCCAACTGGACATTCATTTGAAAAGTAACAGTGGTTTAACGTGATTGAGTTGAACAATCAAATCAAAGAAGGCGGGAATGAATTCTGTCATAACAAGGAGAGTACGAGTGCAAGGTAAGATGTAAGGAGCTAAATATTTAATATGTACTAAACTATTACGACTTTACTTTTTTGTCCAATTTTTCATACGCTGCAAAAAAAGGCTTTTCTTACTTAGTATTTTTGTCTTGCTTCTAGTCAAAATATCTACAAATTCTTAAATTAAGATGCATTTTGCTTAAAACAAGACTAAATATCTTATGCTGATCTCGTCAATGCATCTTAATTGAAGTATTTTTAGATATTTTGACTAGAAACAAGATACAAATACTATGTAAGGTAAGTCTGTATTTTGCCATTGCCAAATTGAGAACAGCCTATGTCATGTGATTCATTTAATGTAATTTACAATAATGACAAAACAATATTTAAGACATTTCTGCATATTAGAATGGATGCTTATTTATGCTACAGAATAGAATAGAATAGATTTAAAAAGGTAACTGCATCTTGGATTTATATCTCACAATTCTAACTTTATTCTTGCAATAAAATATATAAACTCAACTGCAAGAAAAAAGTCAAGCCACCTTTATTTATATAGCGCTTAATATAATAGAGACTCTTTCAAAGCAGCTTCACAGTATTAAACAGGAAAGTAACAGAATCAGGCATGCTAACTTCATCAAATGTGACCCTGGACCACAAAACCAGTCATAAGGGTCAATTATTTGGCCGAGACACAACTATTTGAAAATCTGGAATCTAGGGGTGTAAAGAAATCAAAATACTAAGAAAATTGCTTTAAATTAAGTTTTGATATATTTATATCTTCATGGAACATTTTCTTTATTAATATCCCAATGATTATAGGCATAAAAGAGAAATCCATCATTTTGACCCATACAATGTATTGTTGGCTATTGCTATAAATATACCCATGCTACTTATGACTGGATTTGTGGTCCAGGGTCACAAATATGAGACAAATCCTAATGTGCTATAAAGCAGAAGAAACAAAATTGAGACTAAAAAATAAAAAAGTGCCAGTTACTTATTTTTATTTTTTTTATTTTGTGGTGGAAATAAACATACGTTTTAGGCATACAATTAAAGCATTAGTTCACTTCCAGAACAAAAATGTACTGATAATGTACTCACCCCCTTGTCATCTAAGATGTTCATGTCTTTCTCTCTTCAGTTGTTAAAAAACTTTTTTTGTTTTTTTTGAGGAAAACATTTCAGGAATTTTCTCCATATAGTGGACTCCTGGTGCCTGTGGTTTGAATTTCCAAAATGCAGTTTAAATGCAGCTTCAAAGGGCTCTAAACGATCCCAGCCGAGGAAGAAGGGTCTTATCTACTGAAACGATCAGTCATTTTCTTAAATAAATTAATATTTATACACTTTTTAACCACAAATGCTCATCTTGTCTAGCTCTACGATGCGCATGCATACTCTGTGCACTCTGATTCAAGTTACACTCTTAAAAATAAATGTGCTTCACGATGCCATAGAAGATCCTTTTTTGTCTAAATGGTTCCATAAAGAACCTTTAACATCTGAAGAACCTTTCAGTTTCACAAAAGGTTCTTTGTGGTGAAAGAAGGTTCTTCAGATTAAAAAAAGTTAAGAAAGAGATGGCTCTTTAAAAATTATTTGACTGAATGGTTCTTTGTGGAACCAAAAATGGTTCTTCTATGGCATCGCTGTGAAGAACCTTTTAAGCACCTTTATTTTTAAGAGTGTAGGGTATGTCGAAAAACTCCCATCTCATTTTCTCCTCCAACTTCAAAACTGTCCTACATCACTGCAGAAGTACCGACCCAGTGTTTACAAAGTGAACGTGCAAAGAAGATCAAACGCCCTTTACAAAAAAAGGTAAAACAGCGATGTAGTACAATTTTGAAGTTTTCCTACATACCCAAACTGTATTGAACCAGAGCGATCGTAGAAAATAAACGATTGTTTCGCTAGATAAGACCCTTCTTCCTCGGCATTTAGAGCCAATTGAAGCTGCATTTAAACTGCATTTTGGAGGTTCAAACTCAGGGGCACCATAGAAGTCCACTATATGGAGAGAAATCCTGAAATGTTTTCCTTAAAAAAAAAAAAAAAAAAATTCTTTACGACTGAAGAAAGAAAGACACAAACATCTTGGAAGACAAGGGGGTGAGTACATTATCTGTAAATTTTTGTTCCGGAAGTGAACTACTCCTTAAAAGTCAATTTGTGACTTTAAATTTAAAAGATTATTTGCAAATATTTACAATAAATTTGAGTTCTTTTACTATTTTTAGTTTACATTTGAAATAAATTTAAGTTCTTTTACTAATTTTCCCTAAAAAAAAAAAAAAAAAAAACAGTAAACCCCCTATCCAAAAATGGTTTAGTCCCCCTCAGTATTCAAGGGGTCAGTTTTGGTTTTAAATGGCCAGCAATGGTTTTCTTGGCACTGCAGCCAAGCAAAACTAAGCATAATGATATAATGGTAACAGAAATATAATTACTGGGAATATTGCCTAAAAAGTGAGAGGGACATAGATCCTCCACTCCCAAAGGATCTGGAACTGTGCACTTTCATGAGTTGCCATCAGGCATTCAGTGTCATGATGTCATTTCCTTCGGCTCAAGAGTGATTAGTCACATGGTATTTACAGCTTAGGTGACTGGCTCAAAATCCGAAAACCTGTGAGCAAAGATGGTATATTTTAAATCCCATACTTCCAAGCAAGCACCATTGACATAAATGGGAATGCCAGCAGATAGCTTTCTCCAGGCGTTGTGGAGCTGCTCGGCTGCTATCATTAGCCAGCGGGTCAGTTTAGTCAGTGAGATCTGTCAGTATTTCGGCGCTACGCGAGCTCGCCGTTATCAGGAACGGAAACGCTCTGTCCAGAGAGATGAGTGCCGCTTTGTGCTCACCGTAGACCTCTTTCTCTCCCTCTCTCTCTTTGTTGCTCTAACAAGCCCTGCTCAAGCTCCAGTGAAGCGAGAAATTGTAAACTCTGAGAGTGTGGGTAAAGATAAGGCCGTAGTGTGTGTCTCTCCCAGAGAGAGATCAGATAAAGCGCAGAGCCACAGCAGGACACTGGCGTACAGGCCTCCTCCTCTAATCCACACACCTTTGTATTCACTTGCAAATTCTCCTGTCCCCATAAATATGCATTAGCACCTCCTCAGACACTTCTCAATAACGGCTCTCAATAGATCCGATCAGATTTGGGCCTCTCTCGCGTTTTGTAGCATTGTGTCCCGTCGCGTGAGCGCAGAAAGCATTTAAAGTCTTTCTGTGGTAATACACAGATATGGGAGTGCATGTCGTGCTGCAGGTATTCAGGCATGTTTTATGACTCTGCCTTACTGCTGTTTTGTATATAGACTGCAGAGCGGTGAGAAAAAGTGCACAATGAAGGGTTATCCTCAAGCAGAGAGAGAGGCCGAACAACAGGGACAGTTTGTTTATTCATGCTGCTGTTTGCTTTTTGTATATAGCAGATCAGTTTTATAAAGCAGGACTGTCTGAGGATGATACAGTGCATTATGGGTATTTGGTCATATGCTGGATTCATATGGTTTTGAAAACTTTTTTTTTTACCATTTTTTAAGAAAGGCTTCAGTTTAATGATATATGGTGTAACTACACTACCAGTCAAAAGTTTTTGAACAGTAAGATTTTTAACGTTGCTCTTCAAGTCTGCATTTATTTGATCCAAAGTACAGCAACAACAGACTTTCTGTTTGAACATATTTTAAAATCTAATTTATTTCTGTGATTTCAAAGCTGCATTTTTAGCATCATTACTGCAGTCACATTATCCTTCAGAAATCATTCTAATATTCGGATTTGCTGCTCAAAAAACATTTAGCTTTTTTATTTCAGATTAATGCTGATCTTTCTATTCATCAAAAAATCCTGAAAAAAATTGTTTTAAATATTGATAATAATAATTTAAAAAGTGTTTTTTGATCAGAAAATCTATTACAACGATTTCTAAAGGATCATGTGACACTGAAGACTGGAGTAATGATGCTGAAAATGTAGCTGTAAAAAACATAAAAAAAATCGTACTGTTCAAAAACTTTTGACTGGTAGTGTATATAATAACATATTTCCCTTACATCTTAAAAAACTATTGAAATGTACACTGCTGTTTAAAAGTTTGAGGTTGGTAAGACTTTTAAAGATTTTGGAAGGACCAACAGCTGCGTTTATTTGATAAAAATTACAGTTAAAACTGAATTTTTAGCATCATTACTCCAGTCACATAATTCTTCAGAAATCATTCTAATATTTTAATTTGCTCAACAAAAAAAAAAAAAAAAACATTTATGATTATTACAATGGTAGTGGATTTTTTTAGGCTTCTTTGATGAATAGAAAGTTCAGAAGAACAGTATTTATCTGATTCTGAAATAGAAATCTTTTGTAACATTATAAATGTCTTTACCATCACTTTTAATCAATTTAAAGCATCCTTTCTAAATTAAAGTATTAATTTCTAGGATTTCTTAAAATAAAATAAAATAACAAATAAATAAATATATAAATAAATTGTACTGACTTCAAGCTTTTGAATGGTATATACAGTAGTGTACAATTTTACAAAAGCTTTTTATTTCAGATGCTGTTCAAAAACTTTTGACTGGTAGTGTATATAATAAAATATGTCCCTTACATCTTAAAAAAAATAAATAAATAAAAATTAAAAACAATTTAAATGTACACGGCTGTTTAAAAGATTGATGTTGGTAAGACTTTTTAAGTTTATGGAAGGATCAACAGAGCTGCATTTATATGATAAAAATTACAGTAAAAACAGCAATACTGCGAATTAATACTTCAATTTAAATTTCTGTTTTTTTATTTGAGTATATTTTTAATTTTAATTTATTTATCATTACTCCAGTCTTCAGTATCACATGATCCTTCAGAAATCATTCTAATATGATGATTTGCTGCTCAAGAAACACTTATTATTAATATAAATTTTGACAACAGTTGTGGTGTTTAAGGTTTTTTTTTGTGCGGAAAATGTGATACTTTCTTTGATGACTATAAATTATTTTAAAAATGAAATTGTTACATTATAAATGTCTTTAATGTCACATTTGATCAATTTAATGCAACCTTTCTTTTTTTAATGTATTTATTTATTAAATCTTGCTAACCCTAAACTTTTGATATATAATCACAAAGATTTTGGGAAGTCACACCACATGACATCTTTAACTAGCCCATAAGATAAACCATAGACACGAAACCTAGGCAGAAGCCGAGAAAAAAAAAATATATTAAAAAAAGAAAGAAAAAAAAAAGTCGAAGAGGACGAAGCCATAGCTGAGAAATGAGAAACAGAAACGAGAAACCTATGCAGAAGCCAAGAAAAAAAAAAGTCGAAGATGCTGAAGCCATGGAAAC
Source organism: Garra rufa (assembly GCF_049309525.1). Taxonomy (NCBI): domain Eukaryota; kingdom Metazoa; phylum Chordata; class Actinopteri; order Cypriniformes; family Cyprinidae; genus Garra; species Garra rufa. The sequence goes on from NC_133368.1 coordinate 16,330,638, forward strand.
CATAGACGGGAAACCTAGGCAGAAGCCGAGAAAAAAATATATAAAAAAAAAAAAGAAAGAAAAAAAAAGTCGAAGAGGACGAAGCCATAGCCAAGAAACGAGAAACATGCAGAAGCAGAGAAAAAATAAAAAATAAATAAATAAAAAGTCGAAGAGGCGGAAGCCATGGAAACCATAGACGGGAAACCTATGCAGAAGGCAAAGAAAAAAAAAAAAATTGAAGACGCCGAAGCCATGGAAACCATAGACGGGAAACCTAGGCAGAAGCCGAGAAAAACAAAATATATTAAAAAAAGAAAGAAAAAAAAAAGTCAAAGAGGATGAAGCCATAGCCGAGAAATATGCAGAAGCAGAGGAAAAAAATAAAATAAAAAAAATAAAAAAATAAATAAAAATTCGAAGAGGCCGAAGCCATAGAAACCATAGACGGGAAACCTATGCAGAAGCCAAAAAAAAAAAAAAAAGGTCGAAGACGCCGAAGCCATGGAAACCATAGATGGGAAACCTAGGCAGAAGCCGAGAAAAAAATATATAAAAAAAAGAAAGAAAAAAAAAAAGTCGAAGAGGACGAAGCCATAGCCGAGAAACGAGAAACATGCAGAAGCAGAGAAAAAAATTAAATAAATAAAAAATAAATAAATAAATAAAAAGCCGAAGAGGCTGAAGCCATGGAAACCATAAACGGGAAACCTATGCAGAAGCCAAGAAAAAAAAAGTTGAAGACGCCGAAGCCATGGAAACCATAGACGGGAAACCTAGGCAGAAGCCGAGAAAAAAAAATATATTAAAAAAAGAAAGAAAAAAAAAAGTCAAAGAGGATGAAGCCATAGCCGAGAAATATGCAGAAGCAGAGAAAAAAATAAATAAATAAATTTAAAAAAAAATTTTTTTGAGGAGGCCGAAGCCATAGAAACCATAGACGGGAAACCTATGCAGAAGCCAAGAAAAAAAAAAAAGTCGAAGACGCCGAAGCCATGGAAACCATAGATGGGAAACCTAGGCAGAAGCCGAGAAAAAAAAAATATAAAAAAAGAAAGAAAAAAAAAGTCGAAGAGGCCAAAGCCATAGAAACCATAGACGAGAAACCTATGCAGAAGCCGAGAAAAAAAAAAAAACTTGAAGAGGCCAAAGCAATAGCTGAGAAACCTACACAGAAGCTGAGAAAAAAATAAAAATAAAAAGTCGAAGACACCGAAGCCATAGAAACCATAGACGAGAAACCTATGCAGAAGCCAACAAAAAAATAAACAAATAAAAAAAATAAAAAAAAGTCAGAGGCCAAAGCCTTAGACGAGAAACCGAAGTCAAAGTCGAAGAGGCTAAGACTTGTTTTTTTTTTTTCGTTTTGATTTGCTTTGATTTACTTTAGTTTGCTCAATAAATGTTTCACAAAAGTTACTTTTAAAAAAATATATATATCAATTTTTCTGTATTTCTCTGTACTTTTTTCAGTACTATTACTGTTCTTTTACTTTTTCTGTATTTCTCTGATATCCCTAATAATATTAAAACGACGTTTTATTCAGAAATGAAAGCATTCTAATTTTTGAGGCGTATTCAAGTCATTATACTGTGTATGAATTGCATTTTTCAATGTTTTTATTTCTGTGATAAATTAATAGATGCAAACAAAAACTGCATCACACTATTGAATCAATCAGTAGCGCTTAGATTCAACGTGCTTGTAATAAACATTGCTGAAAAAAATAATGACATTTCTCTTTCTCTTTTTTTCAACAGCCATTCAACCCTGTTACGTTAAATGTTTGGGGTTGAATGTTAGGAAGTTGAAGGTCAGTGGCAAAATGGCTAATTACACCCTTGTGTAGGTGTACTCAGTAATTTTTCCTCATTAAAGGTTTTTCATAGAAAGAAATGAATAGTACTTTGGAGCAATGATGTACACTGAGATAAAGACATTGTGAAAGATGCATTTTGCGCGTGTGGCGTCCCCCTCTGACAGCGTGTTTGCATTAGTGTCTCTCGTGCAGTTCTGCTCACACGGCTTGAAATCTCCATTGTGTACATGTGAGAATGCATTGCTCAGTTGGTGACAGAGCCTGTGTGTGTGTTTATATGGAAAAATAAGCACATCTCTAAGATGAAGCTGTTTCCCGGAGGAGCAGCATCACCTGTCAAAGATGATCACAATACCCAGGAGAGCAGCGAACACACAGACACACTGTCATCATACAATTACACCACCTATTACAACGCCACAGCTGCACCCCACACACACACACACACACACACACACACACACTTGCTATTCAGATCACTGTTCGTTTAACACTTAAATGTGGCTGCTGCAATTTTGTTCTCATACTCTTCTGTCTTTCTCCCCTCTGTCCTTTTATGAATAGAAAATATCTGAAGGATCTTCGTAGGCATTCCAGGTGTCATCATCTATCTGAAGATGTCAGTCATTGCGTGCCTTATTTTTGTCTTTTCATCCTTTTGCCATTGAGACATTGAGTACTGTATGTTTGGAATGGTGTTCCGCCTAGAATTTATCATTTATTAAAACAGTACATTTTGGCATACTTTTGAAAAGAGTCCTTATTACAGAATTACAGAATTATTTATTACAGAAATTATTTTTTTATCTAATAAAAAATATAAAAGTGTGAACAAAATGTTTTTGGACTCTTAATTACATGTTAATTACAGTTGATTGAAAATGTGGTTACACTTTATTTTTCGTTGTCCTTATTAGAGTGTAATTACATCCTAAAGTACTGAGGAATATTAATTAAGTACATGTACTTACTATAGGGTTAGGGTTAGGATGAGGGTTTGGTTTAGGGTTAGCTGCATGTGATTATGCATAATTTATTGTTATTACTATAGTATATGTAACAGACACTGTAAAATAAAGTGTTTCTGAAAATGTATACTAGTTGAAATTTATATTAAATGCAATTATTTGAACTTTAGAGTGTAAAGTTTTTTCTCACTGAAACTTGTACAGTTGAAACCAAAAGTTTACATACACCTTGCGGGATCTGCAAAATGTTAATTATTTTACCAAAATAGTAGGGATCATACAAAATGCATGTTATTTTTTATTTAGTACCTGACCTGACCTGAATAAGATATATAAGAAAAAAAAAACATTTACATATAGTCCACAAGAGAAAATAATAGTAGCATTTATAAAAATGAGCCTGTTCAAAATTTTACATACACTTGATTCTTAATACCTGAATGATCCACAGCCGTTTTTTTTTTTTTTTTTTTTTTTTGTGATAGTTGTTCATGAGTCCCTGGTTTGTCCTGAACAGTTAAACTGTCTGCTGTTCTTCAGAGAAATCCTTCAGGTCCCACAAATTCTTTGGATTTTCAGCGTTTTTGTGTATTTGAACCCTTTCCAGCAATGACTGTATGATTTTGAGATCCATCTTTTCACACTGAGGTCAGCTGAGGGACTCATATGCAACTATTAAATACTCACTGATGCTCCAGAAGGAAACACAATGCATTAAGAGCCAGGGTGTAAACTTTTGAACTTTTGAAGATCAGGTAAAATTTAACTTATTTTGTCTTCTGTGAAACATGTAAGTATCTTCTGTAGCTTCTGAAGGGCAGTACTAAATGGAAAAAAAAAAATGATTTTTAGGCAAAATAAGAACTATATGTAAACCTTTTTTTTATGTAATAAAATATCTTATTTAGGTCAGTACTAAATAAAAAAATAACCTGCATTTTGTATGATTTGGTAAAATAATTAACATTTTGCAGATCCTGCAACTGCAACTGTATGTTATATATTTAGAAATATTTCTAATTAAACATTTTAAATGTTAAGCTGTAATTTAGTAAGCTGAAAATTCTTTTATTTTAAATGCAATATTAAATAACATTCAAAAGTAATATTCAAGTCTTTCAAGTCTTTAGTCAACATCAAAATAAGTGTACCTCTTTATTACAACAAAAGACAATTAAAACTTGTATTATATCATATGGCAATTTAATGCATGGAATACTTGTGTTTGCCCAAATATTGTATCCCACAATGCAATGCACTAAACCTGACCTGAAGTGAAAAAGCACAATTTCATTACTATTATTTAGTATTTTCATTGCTATTACCATTTTTTACAAATTGTAATAGCTTTCAAAAAAGCTACATGCTCAACTTCACATTCTTCAACTTGAATTTCCATTGTGATGAAAAAACTGGACGTAATATCTGCCGTGAGTTTTAACATCCCTTTCCTAACTCATTATTTGATTGGACCGTAAAAGTTACCGCACATAATTTGATTAAAATAACCATAATTATTTGATGACTGAACTGAACAAAGTAGTGATTTCATGTGCCAAGTTTGAAACCTTTAATATTGCATGCTGTTCACTTGCAAACTGTTTTTAAATAGTATTCAGTATATGTTATGTGAGGTCTATGGTGCAGTATAAAGTACACTAGAAACAATGCCTATTTGCATTCCTGTCTGTAAGGGTTAAAACCGTGGGCAGTTTTACTGAGGCATTACTTTCACTTATAGCTGTGCATTTATATTCATTTCACATGTGGTAAACATGTATAATTAATGTTGTCATGATTAGCCTGATTGGCTCTGAACTGGACAATCAGTACGTACTTCAGATCTGAGTCACCACAGTATATTCTGGTCTGATGCATTAAATATTATTATTTACACAAACCTAAACCTAAACACCAATTTCATAACAACTGAACTGGCCATTTGTCCACACATTTCCAATGCAGTGTATAAAAATTGTCAGCATTTGTCAGGTTCTCTCTTAGAGTTTTAGTAAGTATCTGTCTTTTCCCTACCCATGTATGTATGTGTGTGTGTGTGTGTGTGTGTGTGTGTGTGTGTGTGTGTGTGTGTGTGTGTGCGTATGTGTGTGCGTGTGCGTGTGTGTGTGTGTGTGTGTGTGTGTGTGTGTGTGTGTGTGTGTCTTGGCACACCCTATTCACATCCTCACTCACCTGTGTGTAGTTGTTCCCCAGATGCAAAGATGTCTTGCGTCAGTAACTGCAGATTGAGCTGGTGTGAGGACTTGGCCAGCAGATTGAGTTTAACAAGCCAGATGGTTTGTAATTGTCTGATCAATTCAGTGTTTGTTGGATTTTATGCCTTTCGTTATTATTTGTTTTGCCACTTACAATTTACCATGCAAATTCCACCGTCCCTCATTGGGAAAACACTGCATAGTGTCCATATGTCCACACACACACACACACACACACACACACACACACACACACACACACACAAACTCCATATGTAGGAATTTGTGGCTGATTTTAGTGCCATCTCAGAGGACTGTATTCAGTGTATGGCTCTTTCTCCTCAAGTGTTTTCTACCATATTTAAATGCTTTTGATACTTTTACATGAAATAAATGTTGAAAACGTCACTTTTTTTAGTGTCTAAGTATAACACAAAAGGGCAAAATATTGCCAAGTGTAGTACCTATATATTTCACTATACTAGTTATTGTCCTGTCATGTCTTTTTTTAAGAAAATTTGTGCCTTATGGGAGAATTAAGATTGTTCGATGATGAGAAAGGTGATCTTTTGCAGGCAAAAGACTTTTCTTTTAAAGTCGTTGATGCACAATTACCCAGGTCTTGGCAGTCTTACCCTTTCTTCCACTTTTAGTTTTTTTACTAAGTCGCCATATTCTTGGAGACACTTTGCGTCTGTGTGTTTCCTGCGGTAATAACGTCGCTGGCAGCACTCATGCTCTTCTGTGAATTGTACTTGGTGGACTTCTGGGAACAGTTGACAAGTTAATATGAACTCCATACACAGGTATTCATTTACAACGACGCTATCATATGATTGCTTTGCATTTTATGTTAAAATAGTCCTCGTCTGTCTCTGAACAGACTGAAATGCAATTTTGCTAGCATAACATGCGTGACATTTGATGGACCTTTACAATGAGAGCGTTCTGGATCTTTATTAGTTGCTCTAAAAGCACTTGAGTGAAGACATTTAACCTGTGCCTAAATCATTTAACCCATATCCACAACCATCTGCTCTAGATGGACTACATTATGTACAAAAACATTTGTTTCACAATCAACGTTTGTTTCGCCACTGAATAGAAATAAAAAAGGTAATTTCTACTTTTTATCTCACAATTCAAATTTTTTGTAGAATTGTGTGATACAACATGCCATTCAGACTTGCAATTGCGAGTTATAAAGTCAGAATTTTAAGATATAAACTTGCAATTGTAAGAAAATATTTTTCCCCTAAAATTGAACTTTGTAACTCGCAATTATCACAAAAGTCAGCATTGCAAGCAAGTTTATATCATGCAATTACCAGAAAAAAAGTCAGAATTGCGAGAAAAAAGTCAGAATTTTGAGTTAATATCACAGTTCTGAGAAAAGAAAAGAAAGAAAACTTGAAGAAAAACTTGAAGAAAAACTTTTAATTGCATAAAAATGTCAGAACTGCGAGATATACACTTGCGAGAATAAAGTAATAAATGTTTTATCACACACGTTTATATCACACAATTCAGAGAAAAGTGAGATAAAATTGTGAGCTGAAAACTTGTAATTGCAAGAAAAAGTCAGAATTGCAATTTTATATCATGCAATTGTGAGAAATAAAAAGACGGAATTGTGAGTTATGAACTTGTAATTACAACAAAAAAATCAGAATTGCAAGTTATAAACCTGTAATTGCGAGAAAAGTCAGAATTGGAAGAAAAAAAGTCAGAATTTTGAGTTTATATCAGACAGTTCTGAGAAAATACATCAAAATTGCAAGATATAAACCTGTAATTATGAGGAAAAAAGTCAGAATTACAAGGCAAACCTGTAAACGCAAGAAAAAAAGTCAGAACTAAAAAAAAGTCAGAATTGCGAGATATAAACTTATAGTTGCATGAAAAAAAGTTATTAACTTATATGAACAAGATATGAACAAGAAAAAGTGAGAATCACGAGACAAACCTGTAATTGCAAGAAAAAGTCAGAACTAGAAAAAAGTTTATATCACGCAATTCTGAAAACAAGTCAGAATTATGAAATAGTAACTTGTAATTACAAGAAAAAGTCAGAATAGTGAGTTTGTCACAAAATTCTAAGAAAAAAGTCAGAATTGCAAAAAAAAGTCAGAATTACAAGGCAAACCTGTAAATGCAAGAAACACGCAATTATGAGAAAAATTGTGAATTGTGAGATATAAACTTTTTAATTGCAAGAAAGTCAGAATAGCTAGTTTATATCACAAAATTCTAAGAAAATGCAAGAAAAAAGTCAGAATTGTAAGACAAACCTTTAATTACAAGAAAAAGTCAGAACTAGAAAAAAAAATCAGAATTGCAAGTTGATATAATGCAGTTCTGAAAAAAGTGTCAGAATTATGAGAAACTTTAACTGCAAGAAAAAGTCAGAATTGCGATAAAAAAGTTGAGAGTTTATGTCACAAAATTTAGAGAAAAAAAGTCAGAATAGCAAGATAAGCTTTTTTGAGTGGCGGAAACGCTCTTCCATAGTGACTTTTACAGTCACCATGACTTTTATAGTCAACACTTCTTACCCGTATGTGCCTGTTAACTTGCAGAGAAGTCTCTGTAAATGTTCTCTAACTGCTTCGTTTCCGCTCTTACACATTATAGACTGGCACTCTTGCAGCAATCAGCTGCGTACGGATTTGCTCATGCTCGGCTCCCTGCAGTCGCTTGGCTTGATTCCTGCGCCGTGAAGTGGGCTAAAGAGTTTTGCATGGAGTGAAAGGGTTAACCCTTCACTTGGAGCCCAGCTACTGGCTTTGTCACTCTGTTCTTTATGTGGATAATTAAGTCACTTTAAAGCGATCTTTTGTTTCTTTTCTTAGGTGTGTAATGAGGGAGATCGCTTCAACACGCACCCAATCAGAAACAGCTAATCTGACCATATTGTTTGACAAGTGTGTTCCTTACTGCTCTCTGCCACAGGAGATGTAATCTGAAACAATTATGCCAATTCCTCAGAACAGTATGGTGCGGGTAAGTAGCTTGTTTTCCACCTTCGTCAGGTTACATTCAATGGCCTCTCGAACGCCATCGTCTAGATTGGGAGTCTCAAGAGTTAGAAGGTAGTTAGCCCAACTTTATGAGGTGAGAAATAACTTGAAATCGCAAATTTGTTCACATTTTGTTTTTTAATGCAAGCATTAATTAGGAACCTTAACTTAGATTGATTTTAAAATCTTCTATTCAACTCAATTTCTAAAGTAATAACCACATTTAAATTGCAAATTTGTCTTATATGGCTGTATATTTGATATATACAGTGTATGTTTTAGTATTGTATTGTTGTACCATGCAGTACCTAAAAATAGAGGTCTATTAGATCATGATCTGGTTTTGTCTCAACAATGTACAGATTTAGAGCAATCATGTGATATTTGTTATCAAATCAATCAAAAAACAGTCAAACTAAACTTTGAAGTTATGTTTTGAAGTTCTAGTTTTGAAGCATTTACTGTGTTTTGTCTTGTAGGGCCATAGCAGATAGGCCTACAGTTGAAGTCAAAGGTTTACATACACCTTGCAGAATCTGCAAAATGTTAATTAATTTACCAAAATAAGAAGGATCAAACAAAATGCACATTGTTTTTATTAAGTACTGACCTGAATAAGATATTTCACATTAAAGACGTTTACATATAGTCCACAAAAGAAAATAATAGATGAATTTATCAAAATGACCCTGTTCAAAAGTTTACATACACTTGATTCTTAATACTGTGTTGATACTTACATGATCCACAGCTGTGTTTTTGTTTAGTTTTTTTAGTGAAAAAAAGTCCCTTGTTTGTCCTGAACAGTTAAACTGCCCGCTGTTCTTCAGAAAAAATCTTTCAGGTCCCATAAATTCTTTGGTTTTTCTGCATTTTTGTGTATTTGAATCCTTTCCAGCAATGACTGTATGATTTTGAGATCTATCTTTTCACACTGAGAACAATTGAGGGACTCATATGCAACTATTACAGAAGGTTCAAACACTCACTGATGCTCCAGAAATAAAACACGATGCATTAAGAGCCGGGGGTAAAACTTTTGAACAGAATGGAGATATCATATTTTTTCATTTAGTACTGCCCTTCAGAAGCTACAGAAGATACTTAAATGTTTCCCAGAAGACTAATTAAGTTAAATTTACCCCGATCTTCAAATTCAAAAGTTTTCACCCGCTCTTAATGAAGTGTTTCCATCTGGAGCATCAGTGAGTGTTTGAACCTTCTGTAATAGTTGCATATGAGTCCCTCAGTTGTCCTCAGTGTGAAAAGATGGATCTCAAAATCATGCAGTCATTGTTGGAAAGGGTCAAATACACAAAAATGCTGAAAAACCAAAGAATTTGTGGGACCTAAAGGATTTTTCTGAAGAACAGCAGGCAGTTTAACTGTTAGGACAAACAAGGGACTCATGAACCACTATCACTAAACTAAAAAACACACAGCTGTGGATCATTCAGGTAACAACACAGTATTAAGAATCAAGTGTATGTAAACTTTTGAACGGGGTCATTTTTATAAATTCAACTACAATTTTTTGTATTAATTTGAAATATCTCATTCACATCAGTATTACATAAAAAAATAACATGCATTTTGTATAATCCCTCTTATTTTGGTCAAATAATTCACATTTTGCAGATTCTGCAAGGTGTATGTAAACTTTTGACTTGAACTGTATGAGGGACTTTGTAGGGCTTTGTAAGCATAAAACAGAGTTGGATTAATATGTTTCCTCGTCTACTGCCTATGATATATCAGTTTGGGACAGTCATATCAGCCAGTGTTGTCAAAACATTTTCCTGGGTCTCCATAGACATTTACAGCTTGGCTGAGAAAAAAACCTGTCAGCATCTGTGCAATCGCATTATTGTTTTTCTCTATTGTCTGTGACCCTATCAGAATAAAACTACGGTGGCCGACAGAGGCCAACGCGCTGCAAACAAGAAAACACATGCAAACAGAAAAAAACGACAACAAATTAAGAAAACATCTTCATCAGTTTGACAACACAGGCGCTGCAAATCCTCGCAACGCAAACACAAATACGGAAACGCGCTGCAAATTCTCACAACACAACCAAACTCAGAAACGCGCTGCGAACACACGGAGGCGCTGCGAACACACGAACGCGCTGCATATAGCACGGACCACAACGGAAATGTTTCAGGGGGACCTCAAAAAGTGACGAACCCATCTGGGACCTGATTATTTTTTCAGTGGCTGTTGGTCAGAGCAGAGGTGTTATCGGTGAACTATCGCCTTTTAGTGATAGTATAGTATCACTTAAAGGTGATAGTGATATAAATAATCAGGTAATATAGTGATATAAATAATCAGGTCCCAGATGAGTTCGTCACTTTTTGAGGTCCCCCTGAAACATTTCCGTTGTGGACCGTGTTATATGCAGCGCGTTTGTTAGTTTGCAGCGCCCTCGTGTGTTCGCAGCGCGTTTCTGAGTTTGGTTGTGTTGTGAGAATTTGCAGCGCGTTTCCGTATTTGTGTTTGCGTTGCGAGGATTTGCAGCGCCTGTGTTGTCAAACTGATGAAGATGTTTTCTTTATTTGTTGTCGTTTTTTTCTGTTTGCATGTGTTTTCTTGTTTGCAGCACGTTGGCCTCTCTCGGCCACCGTATAAAACTGCCCATCCACATCGTCCTGTTTTCTTATCATACGTCCCTCGCACTAGAGAAATTGTGGCCCCCTTTTGTTTCTGTTAATGTTTCAGATTAAACTCAACCCTTGTGTCAAATCTGACAGATGGCATCTAACAAGAGCTGAAATATCACAGACAGGAAGTGGACCCAAGGTTGTGGAGAACTGCTGCCTACCAGGACTAAATTTAGCTCCCTGTTGAGCTCTTAAACTTTATCACTCCTGGTATTTGTCCTCAATGGCAAATTAACAGCCTTCGCCCTACGCTTGGGTTTCCTTTCAGGAGACAGAGCTTAAATTCTTTCTAACTACCCTGAATTTACTACTACTCTGCTGTTCGCAGGACAGAATGAATGCCGGGACTAAAGTAGAGGAGATAAAAATTTATGGTATCTTGCAATTTAATGGTTGAAAAGATGCAATTTGAAAGATCATAAATTGTGAAGGAGTGCATGCTCCATTGAGCTTGATTCAGTGCTTGCTGTTAGAAGTTGATTTGCGAGTGTCTGCAGAGTGTGATTAACGACCCGATGAGCCCGAGCACCGCTAACCACGTTACCACTAATGCTGCTCATTAGAATAAATAAAATAAATTGACTGCAGCTCTATGAAAACTCTGTAATGGTTAAAAATCAAAGAACATCACCCCGCAGCCCGGATTTAGCTCCTGGGTGCCCGTCGTCCCCTCCGTCACGTCTGCGGTGACAGGGTCGGGGGGGGACCTGCAGGACCCGGCCGCGTGGGGAAATACATACGACCGACGGGGAGGAGAGAGGATTGTTTCGTTGACTGGTAATCACATGTCAGGGGCCTTTTTGCTCTGAAAACCATTTGAGGAGAAGGGAGTTATAATGCATAAAATTGCATTTCAAGCTGATAATCGCTTGAAGATTACGCTTGTTGCTGTTGCTTTTTTCCCGCTCGTGGCCCGGGGTGCCGGTAATAGTGCGTGCGCTCGTGAGTTTTAGCCCTGTCTGCTGTCACTCATTTGCACAGGCCTCTGGAGGCCTTCAAACTGGACTGTTCAGGCTGATAGAGTCATCGCGACTGCTGTACACTCGGTGCTCTCAGAAAACATGGATTATTAGAAGAGAGGTGGAAATAGACTGTGTATCCAATTCCAAACTAATATAGCTTGAAAGGTTTTCTTAATGGAGCAGGTGAAAGGTCGTGAGCCCTTGTCCTGCTTTCTTTTTGTCAAAATCAAGATTAAATAAGCTTTATTGGCATGCTAAAATACTGGAAATACACAGACACATAAACATTGTTTAATAAAATAATGAAATAAAGTCAAATTTTAATAAATTTGCCCATTCCTCTGTGGTAGAAAATGGATTTCTAAAATGAATTTTCCAACACATTATTAAAATCAATGACCAATAAGTCATTTTATGCTGTACAGTCAAATGGCTTTTTGATTTTTGTTCATTGGGCCAGTTTCAATGACGGTGAGGTCAAAGGTCATGTAGATCCTTATAGCTAATAGTTTCCTAATCATGGATTCACATTATGGATCATGATGGTGTGCACTGTGATTCCACACAGATTAGGACTATAGACATTGTTCATAGATAGTTTTATTTATTTATTCATCATAGTGAAGGTGAATCTTCTTAATTGTCAATAAAAATCACTAACACACAGCTTCTCATGGCAGGAACAGCAGTGTGATACAATGTTCAACACAATATTATTAATTATTAATTAGGGATGCACCAAATGTTCGGCAACCAAAATTATAGGCGAAAAGGCAGAATAAATTTTACCGAACAGTGACGTGACACGATCAAATAGAGGCGCGCACTAATGCAGCAAACATGTCGACAGTGTGGAAACATTTAAAACTGTCCAAGAAAGATGTAAAAATCATTACAAGCACCGACAGCGAGAGACAGTCTGGAATGGCCTTACAGAATGGCCTTAAACCATTAGTAAATAAACTACAGAATGTTATGTTGTCTAATACACACACAAATTGTATTATTCTGACAGCGCTGCATTAGCCAGGGTTCAAAGTCCAAAGCGCGAGGAAAATCTGCTGATGAGAATCATTCATAAATCTGCTGAGGTCTTCTTGTGGGTTTCCGCCAAAATAAAAGTCAACATTCATAAATGTTAGTATTGTAATTTTACTGTTGTTCTGTAAAATAAAATAAAACAGTAAGACAAAAATAATATATAAAAATCATTACGACAGCTCTATTAATACATTACATTTATTATAACATTATCCTTTGCTCAGCAAGGCTGCATTTATTTGTACATTAAAAACACATGCCTGATTCAAGAAGGGGGTCTTAAAAATGGCTGAAGAATATTATTTTACTAACTTATCAATTTTAAGTTGCTTTAAAGTGTGCTTTGTTGGTAGGCTATAATGTCTACTAGAATGTTGAAAATGTTCAGTGTTAAATAAATATTTTTAAAATGTTGTTTTGTAATGGATTTTTTTTTCTTTGAAAAGCAAGACAAAACGTCTCGGGTTACGTATGTAACCCTGGTTCCCTGAGGGAACAAGACGCTGCGTCATCAACGCTATGGGGAACGCCATTGGCGAGCCTCTCTCTGAACGTAGTCTGCCAACCAATCAGATGACGGGAGTGACATCACCGGCGGGGTGACGTAAACGACCAGGAAGTATAAAGCACGTGCGTTTGAAGCCGGCGTGAGCTTCCAGGAATGAAGCGATGCGCGGCAGGGATGCCGGAATTATGGTCCATGACGCAGCGTCTCGTTCCCTCAGGGAACCAGGGTTACATACGACGGGAATCTCCCATGGAGAGCCATCGAGTAGGGCGATTATGTCCGAGAACCATACTCGGGCCGGCCAGTACAGGGCTACTAGTAGCAGCCGTACTCCAGACCGGCGTACTCTTTCCAGAACTCCTGGGAGCAGAGCGATCGGGGGAAAGGCATACAGACAAAGCCTCGGCCACGTCTGTGCCATAGCGTCCAGTCCAAGAGGAGCTGGAGGAACTAGAGAGTACCAGAGGGGACATTGCGATGTCTCTCAAGTCGCAAAGAGGTCCACGTGAGCCTGGCCAAACACTCTCCAAATCTACTTCACTACTTCTGGGTGAAGCATCCATTCCCCGGGCCTCAGCCCCTGCCTCGACAGGATGTCTGCTCCCACATTGAGACGTCCAGGGATGTGAACTGCTCTTAATGAGAGAAGTTTTCCCTGTGACCACAGGAGGATCTGGCATGCCAGCTTGTACAAGGGGCGTGAAAGCAGACCCCCCTGGTGGTTGACGTAATAAACTACCGCAGTGCTGTCGGTGCGGACCAGCACATGACGGTTTCTCAGGTCTGGGAGGAAGTGCTTCAGGGCCTGAAACACAGCCAGCATCTCTAGGCAGTTTATGTGCCACAAGAGATGGTGGTTGCTCCACAGACCACGGGCTGAGGCGGATGCCCTGGAGTCGCAGAGGAGCCAGAGCAGCATCCACACACTTTGTAAAAGTTCGGGGTGAGAGTGCTAGGCCGAAAGGAAGAACTCTGCATTGGTAAGCTTTGTCCCTGAAAGCAAACCTCAGAAACTTCCTGTGTTGGGGAAGGATGGAGATGTGAAAATAAGCGTCTTTTAGATCTATCGTGACAAACCAGTCCTCTGACCTGATTTGAGACACGACTTGACAGACAGCTAACATTCTGAACTTCAGTTTCATGACTGAGAGGTTCAACCATCTGAGATCTAAGATGGGCCGCAGCCCTCCATCCTTCATGGGAACAATGAAGTACCGGCTGTAGAACCCGGCCTCTCTGTCTGGAAGAGGGACCACCTAGATAGCCTCCTTCTTCAGAAGAGAATTTACTTTTTGCTCCATAACTAGACCCTGCTCAGGGCTTACCAGAGTAGGAAAAACCCAGTCGAAAGGCGGCGGCGGAGCGCCGAATTGGATAGAATAACCTTTCTCTACAGTACGCAGGACCCATGTAGATACATTCGGCAGTAGTTTCCACGCTGCCAGAAAGTCTACTAAGGGGACCAGCCTCTCGAGACTGGTTTCTGGTGTTACTAGAGGTATTGATTCGGTGACCTGTAACAGCTGGCTGGCAGGAGACACCTGAATCAATTTCTCTGAGGACCCCCGTAGGGGTGGCGAACCCCCTAGCTCCGCTACGTTTCCGGGCGGAGAGACTAGAGAGAGATGTTCGCGGGAGATTGCCGCGCCCTGTAACACTGGCAGGGTTAGCTGACTGATCCCCTGAGGGCCTCGAGGAGGAACGGTTCTCACCACAGTTCATGGTGCCCGTTCTTCCTCGAGGCCCTCAGGAGATCAGTCAGCTAACCCTGCCAGTGTTACAGGGCGCGGCAATCTCCGCGCTGCCCTCATTGGTCCTGAGCCAAGATTGTCAGGGCCGTTTAGCCGAGGACCTCTTAGACTGAAGCACGACCCTCAGGTCGGGCTTAGTCTTTGAAGCCCCCGGCTTGGAGCGCTGCTGGCCCCGCCCTCTAGGTCTATCCAGAGGGGTACTCCTTTTCTGTGTCTCCCGGTATGAGGAGCTAGTACACGGCTGGGGCTGCTAGTACATGGCGGGGGAGGTAACGCTGGAACGACGCCACTTGTTTCTTAGCCTCCTGGTATCTGTCAACGACTTCATTGACTGAGTCGCCGAACAGGCCAGAAGGCTGAAGCGGGGTGTCCAGGAGGAGGACGCTGTCCTTTTCCTTCATATCGGACAGGGTCAGCCACAGATGCCTCTCCGCCGCCACCAGGGCTACCATAGACCGCCCAAAAGTGCAGGCGGTCTCCTTGGTGGCGCAGAGAGCAAGATCTGCAGTGCGGCGTAACTCCGAAATGTTAACCTCCTGGCCGCCATCTAACTCCTTAAGCAGGTCGGCCTGATATGCCTGCAAGATTGACATCGTATGCAAGCATGCACCAGCCTGACCTGCCGCCGTGTACCCCTTGCCCAACAAGCTCGAAGTAGTTTTAAGAGGCTTGGAGGGAAAGGATGGAGCCTTCAAAGATGATGCCAGCCCGGGTGACAGATAGCTGGTCAGCGTCTGTTCAACCCGTGGCATCATCTTATAGCCACACTCGTCCATCCCCCCGACATTACCGTAGTAGTCGGAAGAAGGGATGAACAATCCCTTCTCCATTCCCTCTAGCACAGCGGTTCCCAATTCCAGTCCTCGCGCCCCACCGCTCTGCACATTTTGCATGTCTCTCTTAGTTAACACACCTGATTTAGATAACCAGACGGAGATTCATTAGAAGTGAGGTCCGTGCAGGAACTGCGATCCGATTGACATGGTCCCTGCAAAGTGTTCATTGCTCCCTGCTCCCTAAGCGGGGGAAATCTGTTTACTATACTTCGAAACATTCATTCACATATTTGCGCTACGCCACCGCATGTAGCGTCTTCACACACAGATGAAACTTACTAGAGAAGTGTGACATAAGTGCATCTGTAAATAAATGCATTTTAAAGTTACGTCTCGCACGCTTTAATCGCCTTCAAATGGAACACATACGCTTGCTTCAAACTAAAGAATAATGGCGGAATATCCTGTGATGTCCACTTCGAAGGGCAGTAACGTTGGAATAGAACAAAAGTCAGAAGCGATGCGTGAAACACACAAAATGTGCAGAGCGGTGGGTCGCGAGGACTGGAATTGGGAACCGCTGCTCTAGCGGATCGAGCTGCGATCCCACGAGTGCAGCTGCCGCTCCGCCTCAGCGGAAGCAGGGCCAGACCCGCGAGGAATGCTAGTGAAAGCCCCTTCCTCAAAGAGAGCTTTCCGGGAACGAAGCACCCGCAGTGGAAGACGTTCACACTGCGAACAGCCAGCCCCCTCAAGAGCTGACTGTGTGTGCTCCGCACCTAAGCAGACCACACACAGACTGTGTGTATCCCCACCAACAACGAAACGTTGGCAGGGAGGAACACACCTTCTGTGGGGCTGCTCAACCGCTTTACTAAAACTCTTTCCCCCCTTTTTGGTTGACATGTCTTACTCAAATAAAAGTTGTGCAAACTGGCACAGAAAAACAGCAGACATGCAACAGACAGACAGTTCACACAGAACGCTTCGCTGAATGACAAAAGCTGACGCCGACTTCAAACGCACGTGCACTTCCTGGTCGCTTACATCACCCCGCCGGTAACTTCAATCCCGTCATCTGATTGGTTAGCAGACTACGTTCAGAGAGAGGCTCGCCAATAGCGTTCCCCATAGCGTTGATGACGCAGCTGAGTTCCCGGAAGGGAACTGTAAAAAGCAAATATTGGCTGTTTAATTTATGCAATGGTAGAAAAAATGGCAAAATACATGAGGGAAAAACACAAAAAATGTGTTCAGTAATCGGCCCAGTGTGTAATTTTGTTCGGCTTTGGTGCATTCCTATTATTAATATTTCCTCAACTTCAGGTTGTATGCTGTATGTCTGTTGTTGGTGGTTTATGCTTACTTTAGTAATTTAACTCATGTGATGTTTCCTAATTTTAATACTTTAATAGCTTTGAATTGGATACATCCAATTAGTTAGTTATTTGCAAATTGAATATGTTAAAGTGATAGTTCACCCAAAAATTCAATTCTTTAATTAATTACTCACCTTCATGTCATTCCAAACCCGACCAAGACCTTTGTTCATTTTCAGAACACAAATTAAGATATTTTTGATGAAATCTGAGATTCCATATTCCATCATTCATGTCATGATGCTATGAGAATTTTTTTGTGCACAAAGAAAACATTTATTTTTTTGTTTTGTTTACGGGAGTACAGCTGATGTCACATGGACTATTTTATCGATGTTCTTACTATCTTTCTTAGCCCTTAACATGATACGTAGGGTCAGAAAGCTCTTGGATTTCATCAAGGGTGAGTAATTAATGACTGAGTTTTCATTTTTGGGTGAACTATTGCTTTAAACACGGAGAGAGTACAAACAGAAAACTTAATTCCAGAATTAAAGTGAACTGCTTAAAACTATTTAAAGCTCTGGATTTTTAACCCTTGTGAAAAAGTGTGATTAACTTAAAATCTTAAAAATATATTATTATAAAACTGTACTTAAAGACAATATAATGAAATAAAAGGCCATTTAAGTGTAGTTAAAGAGAGAAATTTTCATGACTATGTTTCTTAAAATGCTTTTTTTAAGTGCACATCAAATGATGTCAAAGCTTTACTGTAAAGCACATTTAAAATCATTATTTTTTCATTTGTTGTCATACTGTTAAGAAGTACACTTATTTTGATGCACTGACTAACATACTAAAGCACATGTAAAGTATTTGCTCATAACTGAATGAATTACATATAAAGTAAATATATTTCAAATGTAAACTGCAATTTCTTCATTATAAATAGGTTGTATGGGTCAAAATTATTTATCATATAAATTTTTCTTTTATGCCAAAAATCATTGGGATATAAAGTAAAGATTATGTTCAGTGAAGATATTTTGTACATGTCCTACTGCAATTATATTAAAAATTAATTTTTGATTAGTAATATGCATTGCTAAGAACTTCATTTGGACAACTTTAAAGGTGATTTTTGCACCCTCAGATTCTAGATTTTTAAATAGTTGTATCTTGGCCAAATATTGGCATATCATAACAAACCATACATCAATGAAAAGCTTATTTATTCAGATGTATGGTGTATAAGTCTTAATTAAATAAAAATACCCTGTCTGGTTTTGTGGTCCAGGGTCACAAATGTATAATTGCAAAAACATTTAAATACTTGACATAGAGGTTTCAATAGAAATTACAGTATATTTTAGTTTACCATAAATACTTGTCAGTACATTATACAATACAGTTTATCCATATTTCAAAGACAATAGAAGTAATTATACAAGTGGGTATAAAAGCACTCGTTATTTTTTTAACTAAATACATTTAATAAAGATTTAAATTACAATATGCATTCATTTAATTGTAAATAACACACAATAAAGTGTCCAAAAGTTTAAACTAAAGATTACATAAACTTTACAGTGGCTGTCACTCAAAAATGTTGCAGTACATAGTCTATTTCCATTGAAAAAACTAATCACAGGCTCACACAGCAAACTAAAGAACATTTAGAGCTCCAGTCAAATGTAAATATGCTGGTTGGTTTTCATAAATATTTCAGAAACATTTCTGTAATGGAGGAAGTGGTGAGAGCTGTAGTGGTGAGTGTGTGGGCACACTGTCAGCCTGTGTGTGTGTATGTGTGTGTGTGTGTGTGTGTGTGTGATAGGCTCCCTGAGGTGTTGATCCTCCCTGTTGTTTCTTTTTTCTCTCTTTAAAAAAATCCTGTGGTTGTACCACAACATTTATTGCAAATTCCATGAGAGAATTTGAGGATACCCTGAAGTAATTAAAGAGGAATTCATTTCAAATTTATGTTTTGTCCCTTTGAGGATTTCCCAGGATATTTCCTTTCAGACGGAGAACAATGTGCTCAATGACTCGATTATGTTTGTTTGTATTTATTATGTCGGGAGCGCTGTAAATAAGCCATGTTCATCTGTTGCCAGCCTAAAACTTCATATCTGAGGGTTGCCAAATGACAGGGTCAGACAGCCGCTGACACATACCACAGTGTTTGTCATATTGCGCTAAATTCTGTGGCATCTGCACATGAGGAAACAATGGCGCACGAAAACGAGGAGAGGAGAGTTAATTCCGAGTTTTTCAGAGCTCATTCAGACACGTTTGTTTGCCAGTTATCAGAGGAGAGCTTCAGGTTTACCGTGTGTGGAAATGGCAATCATGCACTGCAATGCATCTGAATAGTGTTTTGTCTTACAAAACAATCCAAATCCAAAAGGAGCATGTCACAATGTAATCATTTATTGTATTGATTTATTTTGTTTCTTTTTGGGAGGCGAGGCGGTACATAGAATGTGTTTTGTGCTGCTGGCTTTGTACGATTCACAATCGCAAATCAGGTTAATTTAAACTGACCTGGAAACAATGTTTCTGGTAAAAAAATAAATAAAAAATACACACATTAAACTAAAATATACTCATATATTACACATCCCAGTGCACTCTTTCATTAGTAATGGTGGCATCCAGCAACACCAACACATCGTTTCGCTGTCGGAAGATTTTATTACTTTCCAAAGACTAAACCTTTATGTTTCAAATTTTGTCATTGACTTACTCTCATGTCATTCTTCAAACACTTCAAAAATGACAAAAGCACCATAAAAGTTGTGTCATATTCTGAGGTCTTATAATAGCTTTGCATGAGGAAAAAATAAATATATTTCAGTCATTTCCCTTTGAAAATATTCTCCTAAACAGCACTCAAATCTCAATTTCTGTTATTCATAATCTCAGAATTTGCCATATATGTTGTTTATGATGTTGAATGCCATAGGCTCTCATATGTCTTCTGACTGATTGCAACACACTGTTTAATAGTTTGTTTTGAAAAGACATTTGTAAGCGGTTGTACAGTCGAGTTTCAATTAATGAATGACCTCAGTTCTCTTTTAATATTTTTTTGTAAATGTGATCAGTTCACATAAGCTCTTGAATTTTTCAGACATAACTTAGGAAAATCAGACGAAATTTATAGACGAAATTTGCCTGACCATTTGCAGTTCCTGCACAACATTTATCAAATTATGAATCAAACCCATTTTTCTATAAAAACACAGAGACAACAGAGAGCCAAAAGAGTCTAAATAACATTTTTTTCCTGTCAACACAGCATTTTGAAACACATGATGATAAACGTCGGACACTTTTGCGTTACTTTTAAACATCTGGTCAGGGCTTGCTCGTTTGTTTTTAATATAAAAAGTTCTATTTTTGGCAAATGTAAAAGCCCTTTTTATACTAAAAGCCTCAGGCTTAAAGAAAAGTAAATTCATGTCTGTGCAGCAGACCGCATGGAAAAAAAATCAGCTCTTCAGCAATTAAAAAAAGGAAAACAAATGTTTGATTATCTTGAGTAATTTTTTCTTATTAGTATGGATGAATTGGCTCATTGAAGGTCAGCAAAGACACTGGGACAATGGGATTTGATACATAAAGGATATTTGTATTATTTAACATTTAATTTTAGTTTAATTTTACTGTTTTTATTTATTTTGAGGAATACTGTATCTGTTTTCTGTGAGTGAGATGAATTAATGCATGTTCACATTTATTCTAGAACTAAAGTAACATCTTACTCCTGATTTCTCTCAACATGGGGACAAAGTAACAGATATTTTCTTGTCAATTAAAAAGATTACTTGAAAAAAGTAATCTTATTATGTAACTAGTAAAGAAAAACTAACTAGTTGCTTTATTAATGTGTTACCCCCAACACTGTTCAATATTACATTTAGAGTTAATACATTTTAAATGTACAAAATTGTAACTTCATCATTACGAATGTGTAGTTACAAATGTTACATTGGACCACATTTGTAGCAATAGCCAAAAAATACATTGCATGGGTCAAAATTATCGATTTTTCTGTTATGCCAAAAACGATTAGGATTTTAAGTCATGTTCCAAAGATCATGTTCCATGAAGATATTTTGTAAATTTTCTACTATAAATATATCAAAAAATAATTTTTGATTAGTAATATGCATTGCTAAGAAATTCATTTGGACAAATCTAAAGTCGATTTTCTCAATATTTAGTTTTTTGTACCCTCAGATTTCAGATTTTCAAATAGCTGTATCTCGGCCAAATATTGTCCTATCCTAACAAACCATACATCAATAGAAAGGTTTCAAATTGACCTTTATGACTGTTTTTTTGATCCAGGGTCACAAATATTTGAATGCATGACCTATACAAGTCAAAATTGGTCACTCTAAAGATGAACACACTTCATTTAATATAAATTTAAGGGGAGACACTGCAGGCAAAAACACTTTTTTTTTCATGCACCTATCAAGGACATTTACTGTTTTTTTAGACTAGTGGAAAGAAAACATCAAAAAAAAAAAAAAACTGTTACTTTATCTATTTGTGTCAATAGATTTAAATTACAATGCATATTTTTAAAGGCCGTTTTCTCAAAATGAGTTTTTTCTCCTACACTGAGCCATAAATCTCAACTTCAGTAGCACTTACACACACCAAACTTTACATTTTCATTCCTGTCTATATCCTGAAGGTTTTTACAGAGGGATTTGTTCATATATAATTTGCTTGATTTTATACATCATTTAATTCCCCAGAAAATGGTAAAATATATATATATAGTGTTTCCTGTCTGTTTTGTCGTGACAAAATGAGATACCCAAAATCCCCTCTGTAAAAACCTTTGACTCTAATATGTCAAAGAAATTAAACAAGAATTTTGAAACTGACTTTTTGTGCTAGAAATGTATGCAAATTAGTGCATATTTCATTAAATAATGCCTCATTTGCATATTTAAATAATTTTAGAAAACTTGTAATACAAAAAGTGTTTGCAATTATCAAAGTATCAATCAAATGGGTAAGGTCATAACTATTAGTTTTTTTTTTACCCTATTCACCTGCAGTGTCTCGCCTTAAAACTTAATACATGTTAATTTAATTTAGTCAGATAAAAATTACATTCAGTTCAAAGTTTTAAAGTATATTATTTCCATAGTAGGTACTTCTAAAAGCATTAAAAGTGAAATTCTTTTAACAGTCATGCCAGTTAATTTTTACCTAGTATATGTGGAATATTCAGAATCGCTAGATTGAAGGCGGTTCTGCTCTTGGAACAGTAGTCATTTTTTAAACTTTGTATTCAAATAGCCACTCTTTATTCACAAAACCAGGATGAGATTTGACCAAGTAGGCCACACAGGCCTTTTTAAGTGCAGATGGGTTTTCGTACAGCGCTGTTTTATTAATTAAGTCGCATTTAGCAGCTTTTGTATTGTCTCTCACTTTATCGCCGGTTAACCCGCGGCACATTTGTTTGAACGGGTAATTGAGCGCCGCTTTGTCTCGCGTGCGCTCTCAGCGGCGGACTGGGTTTGGGCGCGAGGTCAGAGAGAAACGCGAGCAGGTACGGCGCAGGGGAGCGCGGGGGCGGACGGGTGGGGGCGACGGGTTGAGAGGGGCTTCAGTTCTAATCGCACCTCGCTCCAAACTTTAACCAACACTCTCCTCATCATAGTGAAGTGGGGGTGAGAGAGGGGGGGAGCGCAGGTCAGCGGTGCTGTGAATAGACCTCATCAGCGAGGGCCAGAGATCAAATCCTCACATTACTCGAAGCACAGTCACCTCTACGACCCCGCCAATATCGCATGGCTAACGCAATTATTTGCAATCAGCAAATGTGTGATTCATTATAAAAGATTTCTTACCCCGATATAATTTGCTATTGTTCGCAGGGGGAAAAAGCCACACAAAGGGCCTTTTTAAGTGTTATTGTAGAGAGCAGAGCCCTTTGTTTAAGACACTTTCATATTGCGGCAGTTAAAGTCTGATTAAAGTCTGAAATGGAGAGATGAAAATGAGCTCGTGTAATGTAGCGAGTCTTGCTGAGAAGGAAATGGCTGGTGTTCTCGTACACACTCTCTATTGAACTGATTTGTAAATAGACTTTTTGACAAAAATCCTACAATTTCTGTGTCACTTTTCCTGCCGGTATATTTTTCTTCTGATTGTAGGCGAGAGAACTGCTGGGATATAATCAGGCGCCGTGTTTACTGGAAAGTTTGTCTCTCTAAACTGTGTTGGAGAGACTTGGGAACATGCCGGATTACGTCGAAGAAAATAAATATCCGACTCCGAGACTGTTGTTTCCAAACCTGCAATATTAAGTTTTCTTTATTCAGGGGAAGCCTTTTATTTAAGTGTTTCCTTAAAATGTTTCTGGAATGACTTGATATTTGTCTCTAGCATTTGAATGCTGGAGTCACATGCTATTTGTCCTTAGCATTTGCTTTGGCATTTGAAATCGGCACAAAGTAACAAACGGTTCAAAGAAACACAAACGTCCTGCGTGACTAAACGCGTAAATTTAATGATGCGCGGACAGATTAATGGTGGATTTATGTGAGTGTAAGATTAGCAGGGGTTAAACCTGTCTGTTGTTGTGCGCTTAAGTTTGAAACTCTGTCATTCTGCTTTTGCTTGTGTGCCTCATTAACGACAAACAAATATCTTTTCCATTTGCATATTTCTCAACCTCTATCCATAGGGTTTCTTTCTCTTTTTTTTTCAAAACTGCAAAGATCTTCTGCATATCTCTACCTTCCAGACTGTAATGCAATTATGCACACTTTTCAAGAAACTGCTTAATGCGATGCAATTAAGACTAAAAAAAGTGTTCATTTGAGGTTTTCAGGGAGCTGCTATTTAACAGTCTCTATCATATATGCTTATCATTTGATGAAAAGTTACATTTACTGCTGTGCTTTTCTATAAAAGGAAGAATTGCTGAATTCTAACTTTTGATTTGCCTTTACCTACATTTCTGCAAAACTGCAAAAACTTACATACAACTCACTCAAGTTTCCAGCTGAAATGAACACTACACTCTTAAATAAAGGTGGTCTAAAGGTTCTTCAAGTGATGCTATAAGAACCATTTTTGGTTCCACACCACACCATTCAGTCAAAGGTTCTTTAAAGAACCATCTCTTTCCTACCTTTTTATAATCTGAAGAACTTTCTTTCACTACAAAGAACATTTTGTGAAACAGAAAGGTTCTTCAGATGTTAAAGGTTCTTAATGAATCCATTTAGACAAAAAAAGGT
The DNA here is from genome assembly GCF_049309525.1 of Garra rufa. Taxonomy (NCBI): domain Eukaryota; kingdom Metazoa; phylum Chordata; class Actinopteri; order Cypriniformes; family Cyprinidae; genus Garra; species Garra rufa. The sequence goes on from NC_133368.1 coordinate 16,354,953, forward strand.
TCTTCTATGGCCTCGTGAAGCACCTTTTTACACAAATTATGATTTGAGGGGTAAATTAATGATTAATAAAGACAGATTTTGTATGTTTTTACTTCAAAACACATATAATTGAAAAAAGAACTTCACATAATTGGCCATGTGTTGCTTTTGTGATGTTGTAAACTTGCTTAGCAGCTCACCCGGTACAACACTGTACTTGAGTCCTGTGAAAGACACTTATGATAAAATTATATATGATAAAATAGCTCAAAGGCTTGTAGAATCAAACAAAGTGGCATGGTTGATTCAACACATGCATTTGTTTCTCAGGTTTGCTTTTGTTAACACTATTGGTTAGGTTTAGTTTAGGGTTAAGTGTACGTGCACTGTAAAAAGTTTTCACCAGATTCAGTTCAGCAGCTGCCTTAAAATTTTAAAGTTAAATCAGCTTAAAACTACAAGTCATTTGAACTTTTTTACAATAAAATGAGTTGAAATGACTTAAGTTGATTTAACTTAATATTTTAAGGCAGCTGCTAAACATAAGTTTTTACAATGTGGTATGCTATTTTCAATTGCGATTATCATTGTAGTGCCACTTACTGGACATTTAATTTCTGAACTACTGAGATACGTACAACAACATCTGTGCAACCTTGTAGCGTCACATTCCAATTTAAAAGTGCCACAAATGTGAAGAAGCAATGTAGTATCAGTGTAATATCAATGTAATAAAAATTGCAGAAATGTCGCCTTGTTTTCATTCAGCCTAGATTGTTTATAATCTAAATATGGTAAATTTACCTCAAATATTGGGGAAACAGTTGAGATATTGGGATGTTTTCTCACATTTACAGCATACTTAATTAGTTTGGGATTAGTATGTTTTTTTTCTAAGAAATTAAAACTTTTTTCAGCAATGACTCTTGTTAATCAAAAGTAACAGTAAAGACATGTATATTGTTACAAAAAAGCTGTTCTTTTGAACTTTCTATTAATTTTTAATCATTTACCGACCCCAAAACTTAATAGTGTCACAGCATACAAGGAGGCAGAGACGGAGGTAAGTAATAAATGTAAAAGGTAAGTTTATGGACAGGTTGGTAAGTATATTGAAGCAGGTATAGAGGTGAGTATTCTTATCTGAGAAGTTCCAGAGTTCGTGTAAGTAAATCCAACCGGATAAACAGGAGAGCATGGAGTCCAAGACAGTAAGAGAGAGTGCGATCGCAGGGGTGTGATCCGTAGATCAGACAACGAGGAATGAACCAGTCCGGGTATATATAGGGGAGAGGTAAGTGGATTCAGGTGTGTAATCAGTAGTCAGGTGACTGTGATCGTGTGTGTGTCTTCAGTGGGCGTGGCTGGTGGATCTGGCTGTGGTAGAACTCTGACATTACCCCCTCCTCCAGGGGCGGCTCCCGACGCCCCTCTCCGACGTCGAGGGCGACCTCGACCACGAGGGGCAGGATGCTCTGGGTGGCTCTGATGGAAGTCTGTTAGAAGTCGGGGATCGAGAATATCGTCTCTGGCCACCCAGGATCTTTCCTCCGGTCCGTACCCCTCCCAGTCGATTAGGTATTCCAGGCGACCTCCCCGACGTCGGGAATCCAGGATCTCCCTTACGGTGTAAATTGAGGGTTGATCCAGGATCTCGGGAGGAGGGGTCTCAGCTTCAGCTCCAGGTTCATCTGTGGCAGAGGGAAAGTAGGGTTTAAGGAGTGAAACATGGAATGTGGGATGAATTCTGTACCTGGGTGGGAGCTGAAGCTGATAAGTCACTTCATTGATCTGCCTCAGGACCTCGAATGGACCAATGTAGCGGGGACTCAGCATCCGGCAAGGTAACCTCAACCTGATGTCTCTAGTAGATAACCACACTTTGTCTCCAGGTTGGTATAATGGAGTGGGTCTTCTACGAGCATCGGCGAATTCCTTGTGGCGTCTGATGGCTCGTTGGAGGTGTTGGTGAGCCGAGTCCCACACTCTCTCGCTCTCTCGGAACCAGTAGTCAACAGCTGGAACATTCGTGGGTTCCTCCGTCCAAGGGAACAGCGGAGGCTGAAAACCGAGTATGCCCTGAAAGGGGGTTAGTCCGGTGGTGTCCTGACGCAGGGAGTTCTGTGCATACTCGGCCCACGGGAGGAACCTGCTCCAGCTGTGTTGGTCCGCGGAACAGTATGACCGAAGGTAACGTCCAAGCTCTTGGATCTTTCTCTCAGTCTGGCCGTTGGTTTGAGGGTGGTATCCTGAGGAGAGATTGACAGAAACACCAAGTGACTTGAAGAATGACTTCCAGACGTGGGATATGAATTGTGGACCCCGGTCCGACACAATCTCCTCGGTGAGACCAAAGTGACAGAATACGTGCTGGAAGAGTAATTCGGCTGTGTTCATAGCCGTGGGTAAACCTGCCAAGGGGATGAACTTGCAGGATTTAGAGAATCAATCCACTACTACCAGCACGCAGGTGTTACCTTCAGAATTACGGAGGTCTGTCACAAAGTCAACCCCGAGGTGGGACCAGGGTCTCTGCGGGATGGGTAGTGGTACCAGCTTTCCTGTGGGCAGATGACGAGGAGTGTTAGTGGTGGCACAGACTGAGCAACTTTGGACGTACCTGATGACATCTCGGTTCATACTGGACCACCAGTAACGAGATTGAATGAGCGAGAGGGTCCGCCTGCTACCTGGGTGTCCAGAGCCCGGAGATTGATGAACTGTGTCCAGAAGGTGTTGACGTTGGGAGCTGGGTACGTAGATTTTACCTTCTGGACATTCCGGCGGAGCAGGCTCTTGGAGAGTGGCTTCTTGGATCCAGGTGTTAATATCCCACTGGATGGGGCTAACAATGAGATTGTTGGGGATTATGTTCTCTGGTTCAATAACTGCATCGTTGGAGAATTGTCTGGATAGAGCATCGGCAGGTATGTTCTTGGATCCGGTTCGGTAGGTAATCTTGAATTGAAAACGGGTGAAAAAAATAACGCCCATCTGGCTTGACGGGGGTTGAGTCGTTTGGCTTCTCGAAGGTATTGGAGGTTTTTATGATCCGTGATGATGGTGAACGGATGGTTAGCCCCTTCCAGTCAATGACGCCACTCTTCCAAGGCGAGTTTGATGGCGAGTAACTCACGATTGCCTACGTCGTAATTTTGCTCCGCCGGAGACAGTTTCTTGGAGTAATAGGCACAGGGATGGAGGAGAGTGGAATCACCAGCTGCTTGAGACAGCACTGCTCCGACGCCGATGGTGGATGCATTTACCTCAACTACAAATGGCAAATCGGGGTTGGGATGATGTAGGAGAGGAGCAGAGTTGAAGATCTTCTTGAGCTGTTGGAATGCTTCGTGGGCAGAGCTGTTCCAGACCAGGTGTTTAGGTCGACCACGTAGGAGGGAGGTCAGAGGTGCAGTGATGGTGCTGTAATCCTTGATGAACTGGCGGTAGAAGTTGGAAAATCCAAGGAATCATTGAAGTTCTTTGACAGTACTGGGTTTGGGCCATTTCTGGATGGACTGCACCTTGTCCTGGTTCATTTGCACACCATCGGGACTGATGTTGTAACCCAGGAACTGAACACTTGTCTGGTGGAACTCACACTTCTCAAGCTTGAGGTATAACTGATGTTGACGTAGGACTTGAAGGACCTGACGGACGTGCTGGCGATGTTCGGCCTGGTTCCGGGAATAAATCAAAATGTCGTCAATATAGACTACCACAAATTTATGCAAGAATTCCCGGAACACCTCGTTCATAAACGTTTGTAAGACTGAGGGACTGATGGATAAACCGTACGGCATAACCAAGTATTCGTAGTGGCCGGTAGGTGTTATAAATGCTGTCTTCCACTCGTCTCCCTCACGAATACGAACGAGGTTATATGCACTCCGCAGGTCCAGCTTGGAGAAAATGTGAGCCCCACGGAGTTCCTCGAGGGTGGCAGGAACGAGTGGAAGAGGATATGGTTGTTGAATTATCTGAGAGTTAAGCTGACGGTAATCAATACAGGGACGGAGACTTCCATCCTTCTTACCCACAAAGAAGCAGCTTGAAGCAGCTGGTGAGGTGGATTGACGGATGAATCCTTGCTCCAATGCTTCCTGGATGTACTCCTCCATCGCCTGGCGCTCCGGGTTGGACAATGGGTAGATGCGTCCTTTAGGTAATTGAGCCCCAGGTAGCAGATCGATGGCACAGTCCCATGGCCGATGAGGAGGAAGATGGGTGGCAGCTTGCTTGCTGAATACATCCTCGTACTCCATATACTCCGCTGGGATTTCAACACTGCTCACAGTCTCAGGGCTTTCAATCTTGGTAGATGCGAGGGTCAACGAAGCAGAAACTGGAGAAGGCAATCGGGTAAAACAATTCTTCATGCAATGTTTACTCCACCCGATGATGTCGCAGGGGTCCCAGCGGAGTTCTGGATGGTGACGATGGAGCCATGGACGTCCTAGAATGATGTCAACAGTAGAATTCTCCAGTACCAGAAACTTGATCCGTTCTTGATGAAATAATCCAACTTGTAGAGAAATGAGAAATGCTACCTTTGACTCTTCCGTAGTGAATTGCTGTGGTTGCATCTTGATAAACAATTGGAGCTGAAGCAGGAAACCGCTACACTCAGCCGCTTCTCCAGAAAACGTGTTTGGTAAGGCCATGGGACTTCCTGAGGCAGATGGCGGCGTGGGAGGTGTTGTTAGCGCCGCTTTGAAGGCCTTGATGAGTTCGGTGAGTTGATCTGGTGCAGGTGTTTCCTCATTGTCCATTATGTTGTTGGTCTGATCTTCTGTCACAGCATACAAGGAGGCAGAGACGGAGGTAAGTAATAAATGTAAAAGGTAAGTTTATTGACAGGTTGGTAAGTATATTGAAGCAGGTATAGAGGTGAGTATTCTTATCTGAGAAGTTCCAGAGTTCGTGTAAGTAAATCCAACCGGATAAACAGGAGAGCATGGAGTCCAAGACAGTAAGAGAGAGTGCGATCGCAGGGGTGTGATCCGTAGATCAGACAACGAGGAATGAACCAGTCCGGGTATATATAGGGGAGAGGTAAGTGGATTCAGGTGTGTAATCAGTAGTCAGGTGACTGTGATCGTGTGTGTGTGTGTCTTCAGTGGGCGTGGCTGGTGGATCTGGCTGTGGTAGAACTCTGACAAATAGCAGTGGTGTTTTATTTTATAAAATAGACTGATTTTAGGTATTAGTATCTTTAAGCAGAATCTTAATCTTAAATCAAAATAAAATGCTTTTTCATGCACTCACATGTGCTCTGAGTAACTCTGGGATCTTGGTTTGGTAGATGTTAGTGGTGTCAGCAATAATCAGTCACACTAAATAGCTCACAACAGTAGAGATGACTCTAATTAGCAGGCTGTTCAGGGCTCTGGATGTGTGTGTGTGTGTGTGGGAGAAAGAGGAAGGAAGCTGTCATCTGTCAGGAAGAAGAATTCACAGTCCTTGGTAACATGTGTATATAGAAAACTAACTTCACCAACTTCTCTGTAACTCTGGCGTTGAATAACCTCAGCCAATAAGAATATGAAAGGAAAAAGAAATTTCCAGGAATTAAATGAAATGAATGTTTATCCTACCTAGACGGCAATAAAATAAAATAGAGAAGTATTCTCTCCTCAGTTTTTTGTTTTGAAATAAAAGTAATCTCATATGTGTCTGCTCTATAATTTCAAAAGAGATACCAGCAGTGTTTCAAACTATTCTCTGATTTACCAAGAAAGTTCTTTAATATGAACTCAACATTTCTATGATGAAATACATACATTTTTAGGAGAGACATCTGAATCAAATAAAGAACTCCATTAGGAAACCTGAACCTTGAAAGAACAACTTCCAAAGAATATGAGCAAACAGCACTGTTACTAAAACAGAGTACTGTTACTTTTCATCAATTTAATGTAATTGCTAAATAAAAGTATTAATTTCGAAAAAGAAGAAGAAGAAGAAGAATTTACCAACCCTTAAACTATTTAACTGTATTATAAATGTGAGATAACATATCTTTTTCTGCAGTATAACAATGAGAGGAAATGGCAAAAAACTATTTGAGATCAATTTTGCACTTAAATGTAGGGATGTAAATCTCACAATACGGTAATAACTCGATTTGAAGTCCACAATACAATATTTATTGTGATATTTAAAAAAAGGCAAATTAAGACTTGGGGAAAAGATGAAAATGTTTGTACATTTTAAAGTTGAATTATTCTTTCTAATGCACTTTGAGAGTTCAAAATGAAGAGCTCCAAGCCATGTTCTTAACTAAGAAAACTTAAGTCAGAAAAAAGTGAATTGACTTTAAACTGTAAATGAGACTCAACCCTCTTTTTTTTGTGGTATACTGTGTCAGTCTAAATTACATTCACACTGGTGTTTTAGCAAGCCAAACTAATTAGAATATGATAATAATAATACCAACACAACATGACAGTAATAGCCATATAGGCATATGACTTTTACTTTACACTACAGTAGGGAAAATTACAACACTTCTTTCCTAATTTCTACACTTGAAAGAGATATTTTGAATTTGGACTGCAGTGAAGTTACCCATTTAAACCACGAGCTGTCAGCTGTCTAGCAATTCATTCTGCAGTTTTAAGCTTTTATTTGACGGAAAACTCCAGCTTCTGTGAAAACAGGCTTACAAAAATGCTTCACACTACAAATCTAGTGAAATGCTGTAATCATCTGCTGTGAAAATAAAGCATAACTAGTGGCCGTTGCATTCCCAAACTCATGCTAAACTCACAGAGCATGTGATAAACGCTTTCACTGCATTCCCAGTAAACTGAGCCGTTCTGAGGTGTGGAAAACACAGGATCACAAGCTGATCTCCTCAATAAAGTACGAGCTTCACTTTAAAACCTGCTGCGAAAACAGACTTCATTAAGGGATTAAGCCATATTGTGTTTGACAGATGCTGTGCCAAAGCATAATGGCCCAAAATACAACTTTAAAGACCTTTTATGTTAGAATAAGAATTTTAAATATATTTTTAAAACTACACTTTTCACCCGGAAGACCTATCGTTTCATATTGTCATGTGATCACAATGATATCGAGACAGTTTTGCTATCACGATACCACAATATTGATAATAATTTTACATCCCTACTTAAATGATCAATATACTTAGCATACACTGTAAAAAAAATTACTGTGAATTTAAAGACTGTAAGAATGCTACAGTAAAAACCTGTTAAATGGTTAACGATAAGTTAACCACTACTATGTACAGTAAAAAACAGTATTTGACATTGTAATTTTATGGTAGAATACCGTTTTCAGAAGTGGAAAAAGAATGCGCAATTTACGGTCAATAACCGTAAATTGACATTACCAGAATTTCCTGCTACATTTTTTTTTTGTTGTTGTTGTTGAAAAAAAACTGTTTCTTCTTAGTTTTTTCTTATGAGTTTTGTACATTAGGGTTGTATGTTACATCTAATGTTGTTAAGTTTATGTTTATTGCATTATTTCAATTTAATGTGTATTTCCACAATGATGTTTAGTGTTTGTGTAAATGAGACTGTGCACCTTCTATATATGTTAATATTTAAAAGCTGCTTGTGATAGGCTTTGGTTCATCATGTGACTTTTTCATCACCTGCTTTTGGTTATCAGTGTATTACAAAGGTACAAAACAGATTTCAGTACTTCAATAGGTTGGTATATTAACATTATATCAGTTAATTAAAATTACGATTTTTAAATGTAAATTTTAAGTTAAAACCTAAAACATTGCTACCATATTTTTTTTACGGTAAAATTCTGGCAACCACAGCGCTTTTTTACCATGAATTTGACAGATTTTTTCGCTCAATATGAACTCAATCATTTCTCATCTAATTCTTTCAAGACTAAAAGATCGGAGGAGTTTTAGAAGAAACATTTGAGTCAAAATTGATACTTGGCTAATGCATTCTTTTTATTCAAACAGTAGAGTTTAGTGCCAGCAATGCCAATGCTGATTCACAGGAAATGCACAAAATTATTGCTTTTGATAAAAGCATCTGACGAATGCATGACTAAGAACTCCTCTAAAGGAATAATTGACCCCCAAAAAAAAAGAACATTCTGTAATTCATTCATCCTCAAGTTGTTCCAAACCTGTGAGAGTTTCTTTCTTCTGCTGAAAACAAAAGAAGCTATTCTGAAGAATGTTTGGAACCAAACAACTGATGGTAGCCATTGACTTTCACAGTATGGAATGGCTACACTCTTAAAGGGTTATGAAACCCCCTGTTTCAGCACTGGCTGCTCTCACCACAGTTTTGAAAAATGCTGCAAAAGTGGGCATGGAGGAGTGGAGAGAGACAACACAGACAACTTTGGGTTCAGACAGTTTCATTTCGCTCCCATTGAGTTTAAAACACAAATAAATACACAGCCATTTGCACTATGCATCGAAAACATATATATGAAGATGCTGTTGGACCTCTAATAACTGTTAAGGCTTAACTTGTCGAGTTTAAGCCTTTTGATGGGTTGCGTCAAGGAAAAAACGCTTATACTTACTTGAATGAATCGCATGTACCGAACTCTTACACTCTCATTCGATCCATGAACGTTTCTCTCAGTTAATGTAAGCAATCTCATAGTTCTGTCATCATTTATTCGTCCTCAAGTTGTTCCAAACCTGTGAGAGATCATTTCTTCTGCTGAAAACAAAAGAAGCTATTCTGAAGAATGTTTGGAACCAAACAACTGACGGTAGCCATTGACTTTCACAGTATGCAATGACTACACTCTTAAAAATAAAGGTGCTTCACGATGCCATAGAAGAACCCTTTTTGTCTAAATGGTTCCATAAAGAACCTTTAAAATCTAAAGAACCTTTCTGTTTCGCAAAAAGTTTTTGTGGCGAAAGAAGGTTCTTCAGATTATAAAAAGGTAGGAAAGAGATGGTTCTTTAAAGAACCTTTGACTAAGTGGTTCCTTGTGAAACCAAAAATGGTTCTTCTATGGCATCGCTGTGAAGAACCTTTTGAAGCACCTTTATTTTTAAGAGTGTACTATCAACTGTTATCTACTTTGTGTTGTGCAGAAGAAACTCATACAGGTTTGAACAACATGAGCATGGGTAAATGATTTTAGTTCTTAGTCATGCATTTAACACTAAAGTTTTCTTTTATTGTAATATTGATATTTTCATCATGTCTGTGTGCATGACATGAAGTTAAAGCAACACCAAAGAACTTCGCTCCCTCTACAGGTTGGAAGCGGAATTGTCCATAACCGCTGTCGCAAATAATTGAACCCTACCGTCGCGTCACATGCACGTTATTTGTTTGGAGGCTATCCAGGACCGGCTTTGGAAATAACAATGTCCAGTGACAAGGTAGAGTATGTTGCATGACTTTATGAAAGTATGAAAACGAAATAAAACATAATATTGACATTGTTTGCTATTTTTTTTCGTAAAGCTAGTCGCATTTGTAGTCTCATTTGAACTACAAAACCGCTACCCAACGACCCAAACTTACATAGTGCTGTTATGGCAGTAGAGGGTCACAAAGCGAATACGAAAGTGCCGTTTCACCCTGTTATGAGTTGATGAACCACTGACATGAGTTCGGAAACATTATTTTAAGGTAAAAAAAAACTCTTTAGTGTTGCTTTAAATTCAGTGCTATAAATGATGGTGCGATGCAGCAACCTGAAGGTAAAATGGCTGTGTGTTTTAGCGCAAGACAAAGAAGACGAGAGTGTTTGTGCGTGCGTGTGTGTGTGTCGCAGGGCCCAGCGGTGCCCGGCGTGTTGCGGGGACGTGTGTGGGAGGGGACCGCCTGTCAAGAGAGCTCATGGAAAGATAACAATAAATGTCTAATAATGACAGTTAATGAGCTTGATTAAGTTGATTTGTTATGGAAAAAAATGTGAGGGCAGAGGAGAGGCATGTAGGCACCGTAATAAGAGATTCATTTTAATAGATACAAATTCAGTGGGGTTTTGAAACACAATGGGGCTGCATGGAAAATTAGCTGGAAGTACAAAGGGACACTAGATTAATTCTGTCACAGACATATTTCTCATAATTGCACCAGCCATCTCATGTCTGAGTTCACCTGCCGCTTCTGACTGTAAGATTTATATTATTTGATTCGCTTTTCCGAGAGACTGACATCGGGGGGCCAGAAACATCGGCGTGAAGTTTATACGTTTGTCTTTTATCTTTTATGCCATCCTCGAGCGAAGTTGTAGTTCCGTGACATTTGAAGCGATGTCACATCCAGCTGTGTAATTATGTTTTTTTCTCATGCGCAGGGACTATTGTATACCTGTTCTTTCATACACTTTACCTGCCTGCCTTCCAACCGGATGAATGAAACCGCCACAATGTCTTTGTAAACAGCTCTCTATCGCTCCGCGCCCTGCCATTTCCTCAAACTTTCATTGAATGTGTTTGAATTTGATATTTTTCTCCCGTCTGCGTGCGAGTGCATCACCTTTTGGGAGGGTTAATTAGGAGAAACCTGTTGAGAGAAATTTCCAATGAGGGTTTAAGATGGAGTGTATTGAGAGCATTCAGATCCTCATCATGTTCCCCCACAGCAGCATGCGTATCTGTGTGTGTGTGTGTGTGTGTGTGTGTGTGTGTGTGTGTGTGGTGTCTCCAGAGGGACTGGTTTAATTGAATACATTAAAGGGCAGGAGAGCTGCAGGCCTTATTTATTTGCTTGCTGTCTCAGGCTTGTTTAAATGAGACCCACTGCTGCTTCGCCTCTGAGCTCTGCTCCTCTGGGTGATGCTCTCTGGGTAAACACTCGCTGTTTAGCTGCCATCAGTGTCGTGTTCCTGTTATCCAAAATGTTATTTATAAATGTTGCACCCTTGAGTGGGAAAGACACTCTGTCAGCCAGTAAAACGATCAAAGCCGCTCTAACCGACTGGAGATGTGTGCTGTTTTATAGCAGTGAGAGTAAGAATAAGTGATTGTAATAGTTTGTAGTGTTCTAGTCTTCCAAAAATAAAATAATTTACTGACAGTGATGCTATTCCCTGCCTTTATGGTTAAATGTTATTTAATCTTGACAAAATGTATCTGAATGTCTTACATTTGAATATACATGAGTGCAAATGAGATTTGAGGGAAGAGGAAGATTTTCAGCATATTATGACTTAAAAGTTATTGTATGGCTTCATAAGGAACATAAACTGGTTTTACAATTATTTTATAGCACTTTCATGGAATCGTTTTGTCATTTCGCCGCTTGACAGCCACATTCACTATTTACTTTCATTTGTATGAAAACAACTTTAGCATTCTTTTAAAAACAGTACTTATGAGAAATAAAATACTTATATAAATAGAACATATAAAATAGAAATAATATATCATAATATTCTGCCCTCCAAAGGCAAAGCGCAGTAACTACACATTTGGTCAAAATTGAGTTAAGGCTTAAAATGGACTTTGTGACAACTGTTTTGTCTTGTGGCAAAGTCTCCTGGTCCAATTTTGTCCCAGAGAAACGATAGTGTTTCAGAGAAACAAGAGTGTCAACATGTTTGACTAGCTGGCATACAAACTTTAAAGGCATTTTTCTCAGTTTCAGTGTTGGCGTAGTTACTGCACTTTGCCTTTGGAGGTATTGTAATTAATTAATACTGTTTTAGCACAATTAATTGCATGTTAATTGATTATATAATTAATTGAAAATGTATTATAGTTCAAGTTTACATTAAATGGATTAGCTGAACTTCAGAGACATCTCTAAATGCAATTTCATAATAATTTATATTGTTTTTGGAATATAAAATGTACTGCTTAATGTACTAAAAATTTAAAAGGGTTAGTTCGCTCAAAAAATGAAAATTAGCCCATTATTTACTCACCCTCCAGGCATCCTAGGTGTATATGACTTTCTTCTTTCAGACGAATGCAATTGGAGTTATATTAACAATCATCCTGGCACTTCCAAGCTCTGTAATGGCAATGGATGGGTGTTTCTCTTCATCAGTCCAAAACAAGTCCAATAAAGTGCATCCATCCATAATAAAAAGTGCCTCACATGGCTCTGTGGGGTGAATAAAGGCCTCCTGTAAATTAATTGATGCATTTTTGTAAGAAAATATCCATATTTAAAACATAATAATTTAATCTAGCTTGCGCTAACAGTTGTACATGAAAGCCGTCCCAGGCGGATGACGTAAGACGTTGCCGTTCAGAAGTGACAAACGCGAATGCAAAGTGAAGAGACCAAGACACAACAACAGTCACAGATTAGAAATACAAAACCGGGGTTCGTAAAGAAAAATATCAGAGGATTTCGATATAAGCCAAGAGGAGACTGGTTTTTCTTTGCTAAAGTAAGGAAACTTTGCTTCTTTTGCTCCTGTAAACAAACACACTGGTTTTCCCAATGGCTTCCGTGTACAAGTTAGCGGAAGCTAGAGAAAAGTGATTATTAAGTTTTAAATATAGATAGATGGATTATGGATGGATGCACTTTATTGGACTTGTTTTGGACTGCTGAAGAGAAACACCCGCCCATTGTCATTATAGAGCTTGAAGTGCCAGGATAATTTTAATGTAACTCCGATTGCATTCGTCTGAACGAAGGAAGTCATATACACTAGGGCTGCACGATTTGGAGAAAAAATCTAATTGCGATTTTTCTGATCAAAATTGCGATTTGCGATTTAAAATGCGATTTACTACTATTTCATAAAAGAGCTACAGATTTTATATGGTGGTTTTAACAGCACCAAAGAAAGACCAAGCATAATCACAAAGTATGCTACACTGTTCTACTGTTTATTTAAAACCTCTTAAACATTGTTGCCTTTTTTAAAATAAAGTTGTCAGTTATCATGACAAATTAAGAAAATAACTACAGTATCTTAAATAAAATTAAATTAACAATTACAATTCTATAATAAAATATTATTAAAATCTTTTATAATAAAAAAATATAAAAATATTTATATATAAATATATATATATATAATTTTATAGTAAAATATAATTAAAATCTTAAACTTTTAGGAATCCAAACACACTGTAAACAATTTTACATCAGTAAAACACTGATGATAACCTACATTAAGAGACACTTTGTTGGGAAGTTGAGCCGCTGCTCCCGCTCATCTTTTCCAAATGGCGTTAACGTTATTTGCTCAGTAAATGCAGTAGAGACCTGCACTCCTACGGGAGTATAGCGGGACCAGAGGCAACCGACTGCGGCGCGGGACAAAACTTGATGGGCGAGTGCGGCTGTTCGGGACGCGGGAAAATAAAATGATTCGCGGGACCCCCGCAAAATAGAAATATCTAAAAAGCAAAATATTGTTATTCATCTATTGCACAAAAGCAGCAAGAACAACTAGATACAACTTACAGCTATGATTAGTAAGCACAAGGATAGGCAGTCATCAGAGGTGTTTAAATTAGAATCCACTCACTGCTCAAATATTCTTGCACAGTGCTGAATATTGCGTGCTCGCGAATTAAAACACACGAAGTGTAGACATTGTGAAAGATTCATTGTGCATAATATTCATTGTGTTAGAGCTTTATGAGATCGCATATGAACTGAGATGTCAACTTTAGCTTTGTCTGCTTGCATTCTGCTATGGATACACAGTAGCTTGCTCTTCTGTTAAGAAGGTTACTTTTATGCGGGCAGGAGCGGGACAAAACATGAATGTCGAGGCGGGAACTGAACGAGATAAACATATTTCTGCGGATGCGGGACTGAAAAATACGTCCCGTGCATGTCTCTACATGCAGTGTTAAAATGCCCCCTATTGGTTAAACTCTGCATCAAACGTATTATAAGCACGAAGACGTAATATGCACATGAAGTGACCTGTCAAAAACGACTTATATGCTTGTTACCACATTTGATAATCAATCGAAATAATCGCAGCTCTTGCGATTTGAAAATCGCACCCTTTCAAATCGCGATTTCGGTTTAAAAACGATTAATCGTGCAGCCCTAATATACACCTAGGATTCCTGGATGTTGTGTACATAATGGGCTCATTTTCATTTCTGGGTGAACAACCCCTTTAATGTCACTTCATTTGTGGCTGTGGAGCACAAAACCATTCTTAAGTAGCACAGGTATATTTGTAGCAATAGCCAAAAATACATTGTATCACTGTAAAAAAAAAAAAAAATAGTTTCAACTTAAAAAAGTGTTTGTGCTACCTTAAAATTTTAAGTTTAGTCAATGTGAAATGTTAAGTTGTACTATGTGACAACTTAGATATTTGAGTTGAGTAAACGTAACTTTTTTTTTTACAGTGTGGGTCAAAACTATCGATTTTTCTTTTATGCCAAAAATCATTAGGATATTGAGTAAAGATCATGTTCCATAAAGAAATTTTGTAAATATATCAAAAGTAAAAATGCATTGCGAAGAACTTCGTCTGGCAATTTTCTCAATATTTAGATTTTATTATTTTATTTTTTTCAGATTTTCAAATAGTTGTATCTCAAACAAATATTGTCCTATCCTAGCAAACCATACACCAATAGAAATATTATTTATTGAGCGTTCAGATGATGTATATCTCTCAATTAATAAAAAAAAAAAAAATACCCCTATGACTGGTTTTGTGGTCCAGAATCATATTTTTTTATTTGTATAAGTTATTACAAAGTGAACTTTTAAAAAGTGTATACTTAAGTGTAGAAACAGTTATAAAAATGTACTCTCTTTAGGTACAATTAAATGGTTCATTTAATTAATATTGTATTACCTGCAAATACAGTTTTGAAAAATACTTTTAAGATTGTGAATACAAAACAAGGGCATGTTCAGTACAATTAAGCGTGCTTCTTTATTCACAATGGAATGTGACCTGTTCTTGTTTTCTCTTTTTTTTCTAGGCGGTAAAGTGTCAGTGATTACTGATTTATCTGCTTATTCAGTTATTGTAGATGACAAAAATATAGTCTTCAAGGGCTAATTAAAAGTGCTAAATTGGAAAGTTTGCAGGAAAGTGGTGTGGTGTGGACTGGCTGATTTGTGTTTTATCATGAGGTCATAATTCACTGCTGTCCTCCTTTAGTCTGTCGCATTTATCACCCCTCAACACAAAACATATCCCAGCACACGCATGCATATAAACACCCCCCACCACAATCTATCTTAGCACAGCAAATTAATGCACGTCACAGTGCGCTGTGCCTCATTTTTGTCATTTTCTAGTCCACTGAATGTTTTGTACTTTTGTGAAACTCCCAGACTCTTTGACAGGTAATTCACACGCTGGATTCTAAGGGTTTGTGTGGGCTGTTGAAATGAAGCTGATCATGCCTTTATTTCTACAGAAGGTGAGTGAGGACAAGGTTTTCTCATCCTTTTCATGGATTTCAGTGCATCCCAAATATCAACAGAGATCTCTAATCACAGATTTACCATAATAATGTGACGTATTCAAGGGTGAATAATTGAAATGTAAAGCAGGACTTGATTTGATCCATCAGGAATTGATTGACTATAGTGAAACGTGGGCGTTCCATACCATAAGACCTGTGTGTCTCTGTGGCTTTTGCCGTTGATTGTGGAGTGGAAAATATATCCCGGGTGTCTGATCATGTCCCAATGGTAATGCCTTTTTTAATTTTCAAATGGTATTTGTCATTAACCTTTAAAATATTAACACTAGCTGTCATTAGTTGCATAGTGTGTTTCAAATCTTAAAAATGTTTTTTTTTTTTTTTAATTAAGTACACTTTTTGAAAAAGTGCTCTTTGTAATACTGTCAGATGAAAAGTACGTACATTTTAAGTCATTGTTTTAATAATCACTTTATGCTTTAAAGTACACTTATTTTAATGTGCTGACTAACATACTAAAGCACACATGATGTATTTGATTACAATTTTAACTGTAGTGTTTTATTCAATATTATATTTAAATGCAATATATTTAAAATTAACTAAACTGCAACTTCATTACAAATGTGTGATTACAAATATGCAAGTTTAATTATGTTATAATATATTTTAGTTTACCGTATGGCGGTACAACAGAATTATGAAATTGAATTAGGATGTACTTAAGTGGGTCAAAAATGTACTTTTAACGCTGTTTTTTCACGCAACTGTCAAGTTTGAAATTTTGGGCTTTTTGTTTTCTCATAAAGTGTTTTTTTCAGACTAGTGGAAAGAAAACATCCACAAAAACACTGTTAAGTGTTTCTTTTATAGCACTTTATCTATTTGTGTCAATAGATTTCAACTACAATGCATATTTTTAAAGGCTGTTTTCTCAAAATTATTTTCTTTCTCCTACACTGAGCCATAAATCTCCAATTCAGTAGCTCTTACACACACCAAACTTGACATTTTTATTCCCATCTATATCCTGAAGGTTTTTACAGAGGGATTTGTTCATATATAGTTTGCTTGATTTTATACATTTTATTCCCCAAAAAAACGGTAAAAAAAAATATTGTTTCATGTCTGTTCCTGTCTGACCAAATGAGATACACAAAATTCTCTTTTTAAAAACTTTTGATTCTAATATGTAAAAAAAATCAATTCATCCAGTATATAACTGCATTTAATATAAATTTTATCTATATTATTTGTACATACAGAACATACAGTTTAGTTCCCAAAAACAATATGTTCAGTTTGCACTTAAGTATATTCTTTTGATTTAAAATTTTCTGTATTTATTATATATTATTTCTGTACTAAGTGCTCTTTTTAAAAGTATGCCGAAGTATACTGATTTCACAAGAGTTATTCTGTTCACTTTTTAGCAAGGCTGCATTATTTAGCCAACAACAGTAGGCTAAAATAATGCTAAAAAACAACAACAAAAAAAGCTATTTTCAGAGACAGTGACATTCAAAGACATTTCAGTGGTTAACCCTGAATTTGTAACCCTTTTTTTGTTATTTTATTTTATGATATATATATATATATATATATATATTTATTTATTTATATTTATTTATTTATTTTTTGAATAACATGCAACAACATATCTTGCACATGAAAGCCAAAAGCGTGAAATAGGGTTTCTGATTATTACGTTTTAAATATAGATATTTTTCTTACAAAAATGCATCAAATCAGTTCAGGAGGCCTTTTTTTCACCCAACGGAGCCATGTGAGGCACTTTTTATTATGGATGGATGCACTTTATTGGACTTGTTTTGGACTGATTAGGGAATTGTGAATTAGGGTTTCTGCAAACAGTTTCACTTGTAAAAATAAAGGTGCTTTAAAAGGTTCTTCACAGCGATGCCATAGAAGAACAATTTTTGGTTCCACAACAAACCATTCAGTCAAAGGTTCTCTAAAGAACCATCTCTTTCTTACCCTTTTATAATCTGAAGAACTTTCTTTCACCACAAAGAACCTTTTGTGAAACAGGAAGGTTCTTCAGATGTGAAAGGTTCCTTATGGAACCATTTAGACAAAAACGGTTCTTCTATGGCATCATGAAGCACCTTTATTTTTAAATAAACTGCACTGTAAAAAGTTTTTACCAGACTCAACTTAAAAACTTAAAGTTCAGCAGCTGCCTTCAGTTTTTAAGTTAAATCAGCTTAAAACTACAAGTCATTTTAACTTATTACAATAAAAATGAGTTGATATAACTTGTTTTTAAGTTGAAACTTTTTACAGTGTGTGGGTCTTTTTTTTCTACATTTTCTTACATTTATTTTTGTGATCCTGGACCACAAAACTAGTCATAAGGATCAGTTTTTTGAATTTGATATTTATACATTATCTGAAAGCTTTCCATTAATGCATACTGTCTACTATTAACAGAAAACTGCCTACTGCTATTATTAATATAATAATAATAATAAACAATTTGTACTGATATATGTGACCCTGGACCACAAAACCAGTCTTAAGGGTCAATCCCATTGATGTATGGTTTGTTAGGATAAGACAATATTTGGCTGAGATAAAACTTTGAAAATCTGGAATTTGTAAGTGCAAAAACAATCTAAATATTGAGAAAATCATCTTTAAAGTTGTTCAAATGAAATTCTTAGCAATGCACATTACTAATAAAAAATTTAGTTTTAATACATTTACAGTTGGAAATTTCCAAAATATCTTCATTGAACATAATCTTTACTTAATATCCTAATGATTTTTGGCATATAATTTCGACCTATAGAATGTATTTCTGGCTATTGATTCAAATATACCTAGTGATCCAGGGTCACATTTATACATTTGGCAGATGCTTTTATCCAAAGAGACTTACATTTCATTCAAACTACACATTTTATCAGTTCACATATTCCCTTGGTATCAAACCCATGACCTTGGCATTGCTAGCACCATGCCTTACATTTTTAACTACTGTTTTCTCAACAATCACAGGAAGTTAACTATTGTTTTAATCACTGATATGAAATAAGAATGAGACATCACACATGGTCCTGTTTACCAAACACTCCATGATAATACAACATCATCCTGTTTCACTAATTCAAAGATTCCTTTCAAATGTGCAGGGGTTTGATCTGAGCTGGTGTGACAAACCTGCCTTATCTTCCCCACGACGGGCCTTTGAACATCTATGCTAGTGTCCACACACGTGTGTGTGTGTGTGTGTGTGTGCGCAATTTAAAGATCACATCCTTTTCAGTGTGGAAACAGTGGGCAGTTTCCGAATGAACTTGGTGATTAGGAGGAAAAGTGTGACGCATTTATACCGCGAGTGTGTTTGATAATGAATAAAGATTCAAGCTTTAGACTTGAATTTGAATTTTTTGTGCCGACTGTGGCTAATGTAGGCAGCGTTTAATCACCCTCAGTGACAGCAGCGAGTGCCTTCATTTAACCTTGAGTGAAGATCATGAATTCTAACGCTTTTAATTGGATACATCATTTAACTGAAGGAATGGAGCAAATTTCGTGCAATTCAAAGCGCTGTGATTGACAGGCAGGGGCAGTAAGGCCTGCCACAATTAAAGAATATCTGCACGCACTGCCCTTGTCACCACACACACGTGATAGCGCTCTGTTTGATCATCCAAATGCCGCAACAATACTAACCTTACCTTGTTTTGAAAGGTGCCGAGAACTGAATGAGAGAACACAGGTGGGGATCACAACGGTTCAAACACACACACACACACACACACACACACACACACACACACACACACACACTTGACATCTACAAAGTGCACAATAGAAGTCTTAGACCAGTTGATCTTAACTGGTTTTGCTTTAGTACCAAGATTTTACATCGACAAATATATATATATATATATATATATATATATATTTATATACATACATACAGTGAAACCAACATTTCAACATTTCTCACATTTTTACAGTTTTTCGCTATATGTGACCCTGGACCACAAAACCAGTCTTAAGTCGCTGGGGTATATTTGTAGCAATAGCCAAAAATACGTATGGGTCAAAATTTTTGATTTTTCTTTTATGTCAAAAATCATTAGGAAATTAAGTAAAGATCATGTTCCATGAAGATTTTTTGTAAAATTCCTACTGTAAACATTTCAAAATGTAATTTTTGTTTAGTAATATGCATTGTTAAGAGCTCAATTTGGAGAACTTTAAAGGTGATTTTCTCAGTATTTTGATTTTTTTGCACCCTCAGATTCCTGATTTTCAAATAGATGTATCTCGGCCAAATATCGTCCTATCATAACAAACTATACATCAATAGAAAGTTTATTTATTGAGCTTTCATATGATGTATACATCTCAGTTTTGTAAAATTTAACCTTATGACTGGTTTTGTGGTCCAGGGTCACATATAGAAAATATTGACACAACTATCAATACTTTGTTGACCAATTATCAAGCAATGCTTCATTTTGTTCAGTCTGTGGTGTGAAAAGGCCCCATTAGCAATTAAAGAAAAAAACAGTTCAGCAAAACATGGTCGGGTCAAAGTGTCTGAATAATTTTTGGTCCCAAAGTTTTTATTAATTTTATTGGTAGTATACTGTATGAAGAATTTTGGGATATAATATGTCACAGTTTACTTTATTTTGACATCCCACTTACATAAATGAACTATAGTGTCCTGCACCCACTAGTGAAAAACAAACAAACACCAAAAATTATATCTGGTGTCTGAATAATTTTTGGTTTGACTGTATATACAAGTTTTAGTAACTTGATTGAATGCAACAATAAAATATCGATCTTGCAATATGACTTGATGTCCTGCTGTTGCAAATTGTATTTTAATTTCTTGTATGTGTATAATTTCTTGTCTATATATTTATATATATATATATATATATATATATATATATATATATATATATATATGTATATATCAAGTCACTGCAAGTTTTAGTAACTTTATCCCTATTTATCCCTATATTATCATGATTGCAACAATAAATATCAGTCTTGCAATATGACTTGATGTCCTGCAGTTGCGATTCTTGCAGCTTTATATCTCATAATGTGAAATTATATCTTGCATTTGATTTTTTTTTGTTCTCAATTAGCTAACTACGTAGGGATAGAAGCCTGTTTCTGCCTCTTTAAATTTCACTATTTATTTTATTTTATCATAATTGCAATGATACAAATCAATATTGTAATGTGACTTTATATCCCACAATTCTGTTCCTCATAATTTTGGCTTAATATATCGAAATGTGATGTTTCTACATCAATCAATCAATCTAAATACATACATACATACATACATACATACATACATACATAAAACATAAATAAATTAGGATTTGTAATTTTATATCTCACCATTGTAAAATTTCTTGTAATGATAAATATTGATCTCGCAATGTTAAAACTGCACACTAATGGAAGCCTGTTTCTGCCTTTTTATGTTGCAATTGCAAAATTTATCGTAATTTCAACAATAAATATCAAATTTGCAGTGACTTGATATCCCACAATTGTGATTTTATTGTAATTGTAGCTTTATGTATCACAATGTAACTTCATATCTTGTATTTGAAACTATTTGAAACTATTTCTTTTTTTTTGCAATATGTGAACTACATAGGGATAGATACCTGTTTCCATGTAAAAAAATAATAAATAAATAACTTTATCTTACAACTGCAAATTTTATTGTAATATCAATAATAATTGTAGATCTTGTAATGCAAGTGCATATCCTGCAATTTAGTTTGGATTTTAAACTGCAAAAAAAAAAAAAAAAAAAAATGCTTTTCTTAGATTTTTTGTCTTGTTTCCAGCCAAAATATCTAAAAAATTTTAATCAAGAAGAATTTTCCAGATTATTGTCTTTTTAGTTAAAAATAAGTGAGTTTTTCAAACAGAAAGCAAGATTATTTTTCTTACCCCATTGGCAGATGATTTGCTTGTTTCAAGCAAAAACACACTTAATTTTGACTTGTTTTTTCTGAAACAAGACAGTTTTTACTCATCTAGAAAGTCGTTCTTGATTTAAGAATTTTTGATATTTTGGCTGGAAACAAGACAAAAATCTAAGTAAGAAAACTCTTTGCAGTGTATGTATTATATTTTCATGTTGTTAAAAGGATAACTATTGCCAAAATGCAACCTGGGCTGTTTTTTTTATACTGTAAACGTAGACAAACCTATATCTAAAAGCATAATTACGACAAACGAGCCGTTTTTGAGATTGACCGTGATTTAGTTTTGTGGTCAATGGCCGGTGAATGGGAGTACTAGGGGCATAACTCATCAAAATCGATATTTTTACAACACTAAGAAGGCTCGACACACCATGAAACTTTGCTCGAAGTATCGCCTGGGTCTCTACACATGAACTCGAGCATTGAGAACATTGTTTGTGTACACAGAGTTTACTAAAAAGAAAGTTTTTGAACAACTCACTTTCACTGTTTGAGTTTCCGCTCGCGGCCGTCTTGCCAGTCAAGAGGTGTCGATCACCGAATGCGAATGAATGGACT
>NC_133368.1:16377322-16398914 GCF_049309525.1 Garra rufa
GAGATACACTCATAAAACTCATAGAAGAACCATTTTTGGTTTCTCAAAGAACCATTGAGTCAAAGATTCTTTAAAGAACCATTTCTTGCTTACCTTTTTTTAATCTGAAGAACCTTCTTTCACCACCAAGAACCTTTTGTGAAACAGAAAGGTTCATCAGATGTTAAAGGTTCTTTATGAAACCATTTAGACAAAAAAAAAAGTTCTTCCATGGAATCCTGAAGAACCTTTATTTTTAAGAGTGTAGTTGAGAGTTGCTAAGACTTCACATTATTTAAACCGTTTTAATTATTCAAAATTAGTCGAATGTTTATAATATCTTATTAAACAATTGCGTAACTGAGTGAAAATGAGACGAATGACATGTTTACTTGTTTGTTTTCGAACAATCCTTTATCAAAGAGTATATTTTTATAAGAATGGAGGCCTCTGGCGCGGGCCGTGTGGCGTAATGAGCTGAGGTTGAATTGTGTGTTACAGGTTATGAGAGAGCAGATTAATGAGGTAAAAACTAATGAAGCTTACGAGTGCTTCACATCACAGCTGAGAGAGTAACGGATGAGCTCAATAAAACCCGGCCATTGCACTCGCTCTCTCTTACGGTCAGACATTACACTCCTGTATAACTCCACACTGCCCAGCACTGTCCGCTACGCTCTCTGTCATACATGCGCAAATAAAACATATAAGACATATTACTTATCATCTGCAAGAATCTTTCAGCCTTAGTGTTTTTAGTTCATTATTGTTCAGAAGGTTAACTGTTTTACTCTTGTTTCACCTAATTCAGAATCTAAAAAGCGTCTTTTGGTTCTGACACATTTGCAGTAGCACATCAGACTGATTAATAATCATCATAATCACTTACTAAGTTTAATTACTGTGAAACTGATGATGATATTTGATGTAATTGAGCATCTGACATTCACAACTCCATAAGTGTGCTTTGTCTTACATTCTGCGCATATACTTTCAAATGAAGTTCTTAGCAATGCATATTACTAATCAAAAACTATGTTTTTATATATTTACGGTAGGAAATTTACAAAATATCTTTATGGAATATGATATTTACTTAGTATCCTAATGCTTTTTGGCATTAAAGAAAAATTTATAAATTTGACCCATACAGTGTACTTTTGGCTATTGCTACAAATATACTCATGCTACTTAATACATTGTGTGCTTCATTTAAATGTCTATGAAGCACACAATGAGCTGTATTAGTGATCTTTTTAATTCATTCCACAAAAAATACAATGAAAATACCTTTGTTCCCAACCAATAGAATATGGAAATATATAGAAAAACCATAACTTTTACTTTACCTGCAAAAAAATGATGTACTTAAATGTTCTTAAATATATTCAAGGTACATTTACTTTTTTATTCTGTTCAGTTTCAAAACAGAAGATATATATATATATATATATATATATATATATATATATATATATATATATATATATATATATAAAACAACAAAAAATACAGCTAACACAATAAAACAGTAAAAACATGATTTTTGAAAAAAATCTGTTTTTGCAACTGAACTCTTCATATATTTATGTGTGTGTATATATGTATATTCACATACACTCCTAGTTATATATATATATATATATATATATATAAAACTATGTTTTATATTACACTAAAATAAAATAAAGGTGCTTTAGAAGGTTTTTCACAGCGATGCCATAGAAGAAAGAAACATTTTTGGTTCCACAAAGAACCATTCAGTCAAAGGTTCTTTAAAGAACCATCTCTTTCTTACCTTTTTATAATCTGAACAACCTTCTTTTGCCAAAAAGAACCTTTTGTGAAACGGAAAGGTTCTTCAGATGTTAAAGGTTCTTTACAGAACCATTTGGACGAAAAAGGTTCTTCTATGGCATCATGAAGCACCTTTATTTTTAAGTGTACTTGAAATTTTTTTTTGTTGTTGTTGTTGTTGTTGTTTTTTTTTGATCCAACTGAAAGTTCACCGTTGTGGGTTTTCATTGACCAGCAAGCTGTCTAACCTAAAATATCATTTCCCCTTTGGTGACCGAAACTCTCCTGGATGATGAAATAATTTTAGACTACAAATATGTGGCTTATACGCCCTCACACAATTCAGACCCTAATTTAAGAGTTGAAATGTCCGGCTAGTCCAGCTCTGTTTGACACAGGTGTGAAGACTGCGGTTCAGAAAGTGTCCTGTATCAGAGCTCCCCCTTCAGGAGCAACACTGCACTGCACTGCACCTCCTCAGACAGCCACTTCAGGAATTAATCAAACTTGAGTTGAATCCTGAACAAATGCTCTCTGTGTGTATTTATTCCCACTTATCTACAAGTTGTAGTTATTTTAGCACTATATGATTGAGTAACACTCTGTATATAACTGTGTTCAACAGTTTAGATTGGCTGTAAATAATAAATATATATTTCTAAACCTATATATTATCACATACTCCTGTGATACTATTCAAGACGTGAAGCACTCTTTCAAATTGCTTTTCAAACAGTCTTAATGCCACGGTATAGAGAAAGAGAGGGGGGGGGGGTTGAGAAGTTCAGCCCCCCCTCTACCCCCTTTTCTAAAAATTCACTATTTATAATGTCATCTTATCTGGCTTGCTCTGAGGACTGCACTGTGAGTGCACTTGTGCTTTCTTTTGTTAGGGTGAGTTAGCAATTTCCTGTGAGATGGAACCACTGCAGTCGGGCGTCTCTCCCTGATAACGTCTCTGACATGAACTGCTGTTAGCATCAGCACGCAGAGCTGGACTAGCGCTGATGGGGACTTGTCATACAATCCCAGCAGCCTCAGACACACTGCGGACGATCAGCACTCAGTCCAGTCTAGAGAGCTTTGACCTGCTCCACTAGCTCTACGGCAGTCTTACTGTTACTGCAGTTTCCATTATGCACATTGTGCATAGAATGCAAATAACCTGTATGCATGTCAAACGACTTAATGCATTTGCTAAAATGCTCAGTATTAGAGCACACTTCATGGAACAGTATATCCCACAATGCACCTGACCTTCCATCTCCAGTGCGACAAGTGAACCAGAAGTAATCAGTCATGATTTTGAACTTCTTTTTCTTGACTCATCATGGACTAATACTTCAGAATGGACTGCTTGCTATTTAGAGTACATGCTACTTGCTGTTTAAAATCAAATAAAATAATATAAAATAATCTAGTGTTATTATTATCATTATTATCATTGTTGCTGTTGTTGAAGTGAAACAATATGCACTATGCAAGGACAAACATTTCTTTAATATGCTACATTGTTGTCACATGACATCCAATTTTTTTTGTTCAAACATCTTTAAATTGTTGATTTAAAGTTAAAATACAGGCTAAAAATGTGATTGTAGTTACTTAGAAACTTGAGTGCATCATGGGACAGAGTTTCCCACATTGCACATAATGAATCCATACAGAAAATTTGTAAACATACTGCATACTGCATAAATAGTAATAATATTATGCATGCTATTCCATTCCAAACATTTGTGAACCTGGACCACAAAACCAGTCTTAAGTAGCATGGGTATTTTTAATACATTGTATGGGTCAAAATGATTGATTTTTCTTTTATGCCCAAAATCATTAGGATATTAACTAAAGATCATGTTCCATGAAGATATTTTGTACATTTCCTATTGTAAATATATCAAAACTTAATTTTTGATTATGCATTGCTAAGAACTTCATTTGGACAACTTTAAGTGCAATTTTATTAACATTTTGATTTATTATATATGCACCCTTAGATTTCAAATGTTCAAATAGTTGCATCTCGGCCAAATACTGTCCTATAACAAACCATGCATCAATGGAATTGCCCCTTATGACTGGTTTTGTGGTCAAGGGTCACGTATCAGTACAAATTGTTCATTATTATATTAATAATAGCAGTAAGTAGGCAGTGTTCAGTATATTCACTGTCCGATCTAAAGATGCATCCTATTATATTTCACTGCATTAAAATTCTTTAATCTCTATTAAAGAGCAATGCATATCTTATTATACTCTGTATTCTGCTATACTGCTATAAAGTAGCTAGAAATCTAATTTCAGCCCTTCTCTTCCTCCTGCTCTTTCAATCAATGTTTAACTGCGGGAGATTGTGTGAGCAATTTGCTCTTCTGGTCTCTCTTCTCAACAGGCAAACAGAAGCGCACAACTGAACAATGCGCGCTGAAAGGGCCCCATAATAAATACTCAATATTCCACATAATTATTAATCACGGATACAACAGCAGTCACGACCACTCGTGCCTCTGCCAGGCTGCGCTGCAATGCAGCGGTGTTTATGGGGCCGTCGCATATAATCACGCAGAGCTCCGTGATGCCCACTGACCCAGCAGCGCGGGGAACAGGTAAGAAAAGCGCGCGCGCTCGCTCGCGCTCCCTCGCACGCGCCGTCTCTCTCGCGCTCATTTAGCGCTACGCTGCTTTTCATAATTAGCGCCGCGAGGCCTCATTAAGTTCGCTCTAATGAATAAATATTGTATTTCATAGCCTGATTACCAGATCAGCTCGACGCTCGAGCGTCGTAAACAATTATTTCCCTAAATATTCATCACCCTAAAGTGGATGATCATTGGTATTTAATACCAGTATTTTCGAGTGCATCTTTATTATGCAAATAAATACTTTTGAAGCGTTTGTTTCCTGCAGATTCGAAAAGATTCACTCTCAGAATTAAAAAACGAAGCATTCTGGGGAAAATGGGCATGAAACAGAGCCTGCACTGACAAAAGAGACCAGCATTGACATGTCGTGTCACTCCCCTCATACAAATCATCAGTAGCTCCTGCCAAAATACCACAGTTATACAGCTACTACTGTAAAAACGATGAGACCTCGGAAAATACCTTCACTGTGATCAAAAAAGAAAAAAATCTCAAAAACTTTGTGGAAACTTACCATGGCTCCGATGACCTGAGGAATGTTTGGCTTGTTGTGTTTCTTTCCACTGAAACTTAACCAGCCATGCCAATAATTGAATCAGTCATTCTTTTGAGTCGGTTCTTTCTTTTGTGAGAAATGGCCGAATCGATTCACATTGATTCAGACCGCTCACTGAATCATTCACCGTTTATTTCTCAGTCAGTAAAACAAACAAACCCAGTATTGAGGTACTTACGAACACGAAGAACAAACAACGCTGAATGAAGTGCAAATTCACCTACTGAAACAAAAACTATTTTATGAGGTAACGTTGAAAATTATGTTAGGCTTACCTTTAGGCTATAAGCAGCCACACAACAGCGAAAGTGTTTAGTCAGTTTTTCCATTTGTTTTCCTATGTGAACATGTACTATGGATGTTTGTGACCATTTCATTACTTTTTTCCGTTCTTCAATTTTAAAATGTTTAAAACGTGTCTGTAGATACATTCTTTTGTGTACATTTGCTCTAATAGTCTTAAAGTTCACTTTCAGAACAAAAATTAACAGATAATGTACTCACCCCCTTGTCATTCAAGATGTTCATGTCTTTCTTTTTTCAGTCGTAAGGAAATTATGTTTTTTGAGGAAAACATTTCAGGATTTCTCTCCATATAGTGAACTTCATGGTGCCCCTGAGTTTGAACTTCCAAAATGCAAATGGCTCTAAACGATCCCAGCCGAGGAAAAAGGGGTCTTATCTAGCAAAACGATCAGTTATTTTCTAATTATTATTATTTTTTTTTACAATTTATATACTTTTCAACCTCAAATACTCATCTTGTCTAGCTCTGTGTGTACTCTGTGTAAATGTTTTTAGAAAATAACCAATCATTTAGCTAGATAAGACCCTTCTTTCTCGACTGCGAGCATGTAGAGCCCTTTGAAGCTGCATTTAAACTGCATTTTGGAAGTTCAAACTCAGGGCACCATAGAAGTCCATTATATGGAGATAAATCCTGAAATGTTTTCCTCAAAAAATAATAATAATAATAATTTCTTTACAACTGAAGAAAAAAAGACATGAACATCTTGGATGACAAGGGGGTGAGTACATTATCTGTAAATTTTTGTTCTGGAAGTTAACTACTCCTTTAAGTCTAACAGAAGTGATATGGTCTTGGGGTAACGCATTACAAGTAACGTGAGTTATGTAATCAGATTATTTAAAAGGTAGCTAAAGTAATGCATTACTTTTTAATTTACAAGAAAATATCTGTTACTTTTTCAAATAATTAAGGCCAGTTCATTTTCCCCCCATTTATTGATTGAAAGCCCTCTTGTCACCATGTTACGAGAAATCGGAAGAAAGTTAGCTCTAGAATAAATGTGAACATACATTAATTCATCTCACCAACAAAAAAACACATTTAGTATTCCTCGAAATGAATAAAGTAGGTAAAATGCAACTCAGAATATGATGCAAACCTGCAATAATTAAATGTGTTAAATAATACAAATACCCTTTATGTCCTTTTAATCCCATTTTATTAACCAGTGTCTTTGCTGACCTTCGATGATCCAATTCAGCCATACTAAAAAGCAAAAATTACTCAAAAATACTCAAGATAAACTATTCTTCTTCTGGGTTTTGCTGTACAGTAATGAATTTAATTTTCTTTCAGCCTGAGGCATTTGGTGTGAAAGGGCATTTACATTTGCCAGAAAATAAAACCCAGATTTAAAAGTAACATAACAAATTACTTTCCATAAAAACTAAGTAAGTAAGTTACTTTTTAAGGGAGTAACACAATTTTGTAATGCATTACTTTTAAAAGTAACTTTTCCCAACACTGGTAATAGTTACATAAATGCTCGAAATAATCAAGAAAATGAATGCTTCTCGTTTGTAAAACAAGCATATATTGAACTTTTTTTTCCCATTTTTCCATACTCTCAGATGAAATCCTGCAGGCGTCCTTGCCTAAATCCATCCTGCAAACTCAAAAGCTGAGAAGAAGAACCACCATTGATCAAGATCTCATGCTGTTCAACAAGACTACAAAGGTCATGTCTAACTACTGTGGACACTTTGGGTAAGAGAAAAAGCATCTATCACTGCTATCCACAGCTTCATACAGCAGTACCATAGTACAATGATGGCAATACCATGGTACTTATATACAGTGCTGTGAACGCCCAAAAACAGCAAGTCCGTGGCGATCTGAACGGGAGGATGGAAAAAAGCAAAGAACGAGTGTGCTGAGGGTTGTGAAAGAGCTTTAACAGGGAAAAATGATTCACAGGTATAAGATTTCCCATTAGAGTCTGCTAATTATTTCCACACCATTAGTGGCAGCCCTCTAATGAGGGATACGCGCAGACTGCAGTATATCACAGCGCTCTGCTCTCCTCTGCAGGGCTCCGGTTGGGGGGGTCGTGGTAATAGCCCCCCTCTTCCCCCTCCTTATGCCCTCTTAACCCACAGGGGCACAGAGGGGCAAGAGCTAAGGGCATGTACAAATCACCGCAATATTCCTTTCTGATTGAATTTCTGCTGAAATAGATGTCGAGGCGGACTCAATGCTGTAATGTGAAATGTTTGGCAGGGGCTGTTCTGATGGTAGATGTAAGAGGAGGTTCTCCATTAATATGGTAAATATGGGAACTCAAAATCCTGATGCTCGTTTTTGTGTCACTTTATGGAAGCCAATTTCTGCCACTGAATACAAAATAAAAAAAAAGGTTATTGCAGCATTTTATCTCACAATTCTGACTTTTATTTTTCATCTCAGAATGATGATATAAACTTGTAACTGTGAGTTATAAAGTGAGAAATGCAAGATACGAACTCACAATTCTGACTTGTTTTTCTTCAGAATTGTGATATGAACTCAGTTGTGAGTTATAAAGTCAGAATTGCAAGATATAAACTCACAATTCTGGCTTTTTCTCAAATTGTGAGGTATAAACTCACAATTGAGTTATAAAGTCAGAATTGCAAGATAGAAATTAAATTCGTAGTTTTTTTCTCAGAGTTGTGTGATTTAAACTGCCAGTCAGGTTTGTGACTTTAATCCTGTCTTTATAACTCAAAAAAGTTAACAGAATTGTGTTATTGTGTTATATAAACTCGTATCACTGTAAAAAGTGAACAGTTGGATCAACTTAAAAAAATTACTTCAATTGGTAACACTTAAATTAAGTTGATTGAACTAAGATTATCTAAGTGTCAATCACACTTAAATAATCTTAGTTCAATCAACTTAAATTTTTTAGGTGTTACCAATTGAAGTAATTTTTTTTAAGTTGATCCAACTGTTCACTTTTTACAGTGATACGAGTTTATATAACACAATTCTGAGAAAAAGTCAAAATTGTGAGTTTCTATTTTGCAATTTTGACTTTATAACTCACAATTACAAGTTTAGTTCTCAGAATTGCAAGAAATAAACTCAGAAGTCTGACTTTTTTCAGAATTGTGAGATATAAACTCGCAAATCTGACTTTTTTCTCAGAATTGTGAGATATAAACTCACAGTTACGAGTTTATTTCTCAGAATAGCAAGAAATAAACTCACAAGTCTGGCTTTTTTCTCTGAATTGTGATATAAACTTGCAGTTATTAAGTCAGAATTGCAAGACATAAACTCACAAATCTGATCTTTTTCTCAGAATTGTGAGATATAAACTCGCAATTCTGACTTGTTTCTGAAAATTGTGATATAAACTCATTTCTGAGTTATAAAGTCAGAATTGCAAGATATAAACTCACAATTCTGGCTTTTTCTCAAATTGTGAGGTATAAACTCACAATTGAGTTATAAAGTCAGAATTGCAAGATAGAAACTAAATTCGTACCTTTTTCTCAGAGTTGTGTGATTTAAACTGCCAGTCAGGTTTGTGACTTTAATCCTGTCTTTATAACTCGCATCTATGAGTTTATATCACACAATTCTAAGAAAAAAGTAAAAACTGTGAGTTTCTGTTTAGCAATTTTTGACAGAATTGCAAGATATAAATGTACAAATCTGACTTTTTTTTTCAGAATTGTAAGATATAAACTCACAATTGACTTTTCTTCTCAGAATTGTGAGATATAAACTCACAATTACAAGTTTATTTCTCAGAATAGCAAGAAATAAACTCACAAGTCTGACTTTTTTCTCTGAATTGTGATATAAACTTGCAATTCTGTTTCTCAGAATTGATATAAACTCATTTGTAAGTTATAGTCCTAAACTTACAAATCTTACTTTTTTTGCAGAATTGTGAGATATAAACTCGCAATTCTGACTTGTTTCTCAAAATTGTGATATAAACTCATTTCTGAGTTATAAAGTCAGAATTGCAAGATATAAACTCACAATTCTGACTTTTTTCTTAGAACTGAGGTATAAAATTGCAAACTCGCAATTGAGTTATAAAGTCAGAAATGCAAGATATAAACTCATTTTTTTCATAATTGTGACTTCACTTCTTACAAAGTCAGATTTGTGACTACTTTATAACTCACAACTGAGTTTATATCTCACAATTACAAGAAAAAAGTCAGAATTGTGAGTTTCTATCTTGCAATTTTGACTTTATAACTCACAATTATGAGATTATTTCTCAGAATTGCAAGATATAAACTCACAATTCTTTTTTTTAACTCAATGCTGAGAAAGAATATTTGTGACTTTAATTCTGACTTTATAACTCAATCCTAAGAAAAAAGTTAGAAATGTGTTAATGTCCTGCAATTATGACTTTATAACTCACAATTATGAGTTTATTTCTCAGAACTGCAAGATATAAACTAAAAAATCTGACTTTCTTCTCAGAATTGTGTTATAAAGACAGAACTGCAAGAAAGAATAAAAATCTGACTTTTTTTCTTAAATTGTGAGGTAAAAACTTGCATTTGAGTTCTTAAGTCAGAATTGCAAGAAACTCACAATTCTGACTTGTTTTCTTAAATTGTGAGATATAAACTTGCAATTGAATTGCAAGATATAAACTTAATTCTGACTTTTTTAGAATTGTGATTTAAATTCACAATTCTGAGAAAGTCAAATTTGTGACTTTAATTCTGACTTTATAACTCAAAACTATGAGTTTATTTCTCAGAATTGTAGGTTATATTCACAAATCTGACTTTTTCTCAGAAATTAGATTTAAACTCAGTTATGCGTTATAAAGTCAGAATTGCAAGATAGAAACTCGGTTCTGAGAAAGTAGTGAGACTTGTGACTTGGGAGTTTGTCTCTCAATTCTAAGTCAGAATTCTGACTTCATAACTCAAAATTACAAGTTAATTTTTCAGAATTGCAAGATATAAACTAAATTCAGACCTTTTTCTAGAATTGTGAGCTTTAAACAATTGTGAATTATAAAGTCCAATTTTGAAGAAAAAAAAAAAAAAACCTGTGATGTTCCAGTTGCATGTTAAAAAAAAAAAAAAAAAGGTCACAAAACATAAATTTGCAATTATTGGGAAAAAGTCACCAGAAGATTAGACTTTATTTCTGGTCCTGCAATTCTGACTTTATAACTCACAATTAAGAGTTTATATTTCACAGTTCTGAGAAAGTCAGAATTGCAAGTTAAAGTTACCTCTATTTGTAAATCAGTGGCGGACATTTGGTGAGCGGCTTCCATATGCCACCTCTATAAACACATTTTTAAATTGTTTTAGTAAAGAGAGAAGTATCAAGTGGTAAAATCAAAGTTAAAATTTAACCAACATGTCTGAAGACTGTCAAAAATAGTGATTTACCAGATGAATAGAGATTTTACTGTTTCTGCTCAGTAAAATAATTGAACTTGGCATGACTAGAAAAATTCTACAAAAATATTTACATAGCTATATAGTACATACAGTCTAGATTGTACATAACTATATCCTTTGAAGATGTATGGGAAAACATTGACAAAGTCAAAATTTGCTGAAAATGGCATAAAGGATTTTCAAAGATCAAAACCAACAAGAACAGCATTTTCCCTTCCATTCACTCATGAAGACAACAGAACTTAAAAAGTACAAATTTTATTCAAGTACATCACGCAGTTAAAACAGCGTCTGAACAACCTACAGGTTGGAAAGTTCATGGTAAAAACGGCAGAGAGAACAAGTATTGCAGCCAACAATAGTCAAAGTTACCAATACAGTACAGAGATAAAAACACTCCCTTTGAGAAGAAAACACATTTAAAACAATGCAAACTTGAGAATTTCATGTAGACAACTCAAAACAGTCTACTCAAATTAAACCTGCAGCAGGTTTAAGGAAGCTCTATGAATCACATCAACAATTAAGACACTTGAGGGATGACGTCAGTTATGTTTGGACTTGGCAGAACATGGCAACCAGTTTATTCACTTTCCTCCAGTTCCTTCTTTAAACTGTGGAGAGAGGTCAGAGGTTACGGTTAAACAGTTATTCGGTCCCAAAACTTAGTGAGTAGTATACATACACAACAGCTATGATGCTTAAAAATGCTGTCTAGATAGGCAGCCCATCCATTTTTGGAACACTACATTTAAAAAAAAAAAAAAAAAAAAAAAAAAAAAAAATTTTTACCTTTTCAGATAAGAGTGGACATTGTCATAGCCGTGGTATTTGGCCAGGTACACAAGCACACCTGTAGCACAGCGGCCTTCTCTGGCACGGCAGAAACTGCAGTTACAGATGCCCCTGCATGGGGGGCAAAGCCACTCCTAGAACAAAACACCTTGTTTAGAAAAATGCCAGCTAATCTGATCATAACCCTCATGCCAATGCTTTCACAATATGCATAAAGATTGACTGGAAAACGTCACTAACCGGGTTCAGAAGGGCATCACGGACTTCTTCTCCATAACGGTTCTTAAGACAGGGACCGCAGAACTGTCCGCGAACGCCCACGCATTCTGGGTTACGGCAGTTGGTCTTGGTGTCGGTTGTTTTTTGTCGGCACTGATGGCAGGTGGAGCCCTGTTGGACGAAAGCACAGCCCACTCGGTCATGAAGAGTCTACAGCGCTTCAAACAAGCTGACAAATGAAGGCTCGGCTAGCAAACAGGTGTTGCGATACTACAAGGATCAGAGGAGCTCTAGGTTAGATGCTGAAGGAGACTTACAGTGGCCCGGTTGTACGTCTTCTCTCTGACGTTGACACAGATGTTGTCCAGTTCAGCCTCAGTGATTTCCTCCACAGGCCTCACGACATGAGGAATCGTCAGAGTGCTGTTATAACTGCGCCGACGTGGCTCCTTCTGCTCACACACACAGGAGGGGGGAAAGTAGAAATAAGGTTCAATAAAAGTAACATGACAAGGCAGGAAAATTTAAAACTACATGTACACTAGTGACTAGTGTACACATTTTTCCCTCTTTTGAAAGAAATTAACACTGTTCAGCAAGGACAGTTTTTAAAACTGGTAATAAGTGTTTCTTGAACAGCAAATCAGCATATTACAATGATTTCTGAAGGATAATGTGACACTGAAGGAGGAAGTAATGATGCTGAAAATTCAGCTTTAAAAAAAAAAAAAAAAAAAAAAAAAATCACATTTCAAAACTTATTTAAAGAGACCAAAAAAGGTAATATTTTACTCTCTCCCACAAACCTCTAACTTTTAAACAGTGTATAATTTCCACATACACTACCAGTCAAAAGATTTAAGTTTTTTTTTTTTAAAGAAGCCTTTTCTGTTTACCAAGCCTGCATTTAGTTGATCAAATCCAGCGAAAACAGTAAAATAGAAATATTTTTACCATTTAAAATATCTTTAATATATTTTAACATTTCTGCGATTTAAATATTGAAGCTTAAATATTAGCATGATTACACCAGTCTTCATCGTCACACGATCCTTCAGAAACCATTTGAATATGCTGATTTTGTGTTTGAGAAACACTCATTACTATGAATATTTAAAATACTTGAGTAAATGCATGGATTCATTGATGAATAGAAAGATACAAATATCAGCATTTATCTGAAAAGGAGGGGAAAAAAAAAAAAAAAACCCTTTGTAACATTATACACTATACTATTCAAAAGCTTGAAGTCAGCATTTTTCTTTTTTGGGAAAGACAGAAATTAATACTTTTGTCTAGCAAGAATGCTTTAAAGTGATATAGACACATATTACAACTGATTTCCATTTCAGATAAAAGCCATTCTTCAAAAATTTCTATTCAAAGAAACCTGAAAAAAAAAAATTAAAAATAAATCTGCTTAGCCGTTTAACAATAATAATAACGTTTTGCGCAGCAAATCAGAATATTAGACTGATTTCTGAAGGATCATGTGACTGGAGTAAAATTCAGCTTTGGGGAAAAAAAAAGGAATAAATTACATCTTAAAAATATACATTTGAAAAAAAAAAAAAAAAAAAAAAAAATTTAAAATGGTAAACATTTCAAAAATCATACTTTGCTGACTTTTGGATCAAATGCAGGTGGTCAGAAATTTTTTTTTTTTTTGATTGGTAGTATACGTACAGGAAAGAGGAGGAGGAGGAAAGAAAAACACTTTATATTAAAAGGTAGAAACACACCTCCTCTTCATCTTCATCATAATATCTGCTTTTGCGGACCAGGCTGTATTTGTCCTCGGTTTCATCCTCTGGAGGAGGAGAGGGCGGTCCGTCCACCAGTGAGCGTGAGCGTGAACGTGTGTGAGGACGTGAGGTTCGCTCTGGGTTTCTCCGGGGAGCAGAGCTGGGGTCCAAAGAGCGGCGTGGAACACGACGAGGCTGTACATGGAGAGAGAGAAGAAAAACAAGTCAAATCACAATGCAAGGCAACAAGAATTATTAATAACATCAAACCGCTTATTAGTAATGATGAAATTAATATTTTACTCAATATTACTTTTAGTAAGTTATTTATTGTTGTGGTTAATAAAGTTAGTTATCATATTCATCATCTAAGGTAGAAGTATTAATAGGTTTTAATTTTAAAAACAGCACACTAAAGTCTTACCGTATTGCCCTGTGACAAAGCAGCCTTTCTGGGAATGAGTCCAGGAACCTTATCCAGCTCTGCCATTAGTTTAGCAAGCTATAAGTAGAGATCACAATTCAGTTTAAACTGGATTCATACTAAAGCCAAACCAAAATATAAGATGCAGATGAGAATTAGAATTACATTCAACCTTCAAACACATGTGACCCTGGACCACAAAACCAGTCTTAAGTCGCTGGGGTGTATTTGTAGCAATAGCCAAAAATACATTGTATGGGTCAAAAATATTGATTTTTCTTTTATGTGAAAAATCATGAGGAAATTAAGTAAAGATCATGTTACATTAAGATTTTTTGTAAAATTCCTACTGTAAACCTATCAAAATGTAATTTTTGATTAGCAATATGCATTGTTAAGAACTTAATTTGGACAACTTTAAAGGTGATTTTCTCAGCATTTTGATTTTTTTGCACCCTTAGATTTCAGATTTTCAAATAAATGTATCTCGGCCAAATATTGTCTTATCCTAACAAACCATATATCAATAGAAAGCTTACTTATTGAGCTTTCATATGATGTATATATCTTAGTTTTGTAAAATTTAACCTTATGACTGGTTTTGTGGTCCAGGGTCACATATGTATCCTAAAATCTGAAGCTGGCTACAGACTGTTTGCTTTCCAAAAAATAAAACTGTACAATGTGGGCATAAAGTTGACTTCTCACCATAGCCTTGTTCTCTTTGATGTTCAGTGCTCTCTTCAGCATGAAGTTCTCACCATCAGGGTCAGATTCAGGGTCTTTGGTTTTAGGTTTAGGCTCAGGTTTGGGTTTAGACTCGGGTGACACTGGTTTTGTTGGACTGGTTCGTTTGTTTGGAAACTTCATGGCTACTCGGAGTGTGAATGATTTGCGAGTTTTCCTTGGAGGTGAACAGGCCTCAGAATCAGAGTCCATTTTCTGTAAAAAAAAAAAAAAAAAAAAATTACAGCTAATTGAACAATCATCCTATCAAAAACCATTATAAGATAAAGCAACTAGCAGAAGACAAGAGTTTCCTGTGGTTACAAACCATTTCGGTCATGTCGTCGTTCAAGTCGTTCTCAAAACCACTGCACGCATCCTCTTCCTCCGTCACAGGTAAGACGTTAAACACTTTCTCTATCGGGGCTGATCTTCTAGTCTGTCTCAGTGGCCTCTTCTACAAGAAAAAAAACAAAACAAAAAAAACAACATGCTTATCAAAAGACTGTACAGAGAGTGCCCACATATGTAACCTCAACCACAAAACCAGACAGAAGGGTCAATTTTTTGAAAGTGAGATTTAGACATTATTTGAAAACTGAATAAGCTTCCCATTGATGCATGGTTTCTTAGTACAGGACATTAATTGGGTCGAGACACAACTATTTGAAAATCTGAGGGTGCAAAATAACTAAATATTGAGAAAATGACCTCTAAAAAGTGGTCCAATTGACATTCTTAGCAACGCATATTACTAATCAAATTAAGCTTTGATATTTACAGTAGAACATTTTCAAAATATTAATGGAACATGATGTTTACTTAATAGCCTAATGATTTTTGGCATAAACGGAAATTAGATCATTTTGATCCACACAATGTATTGTTGGCTATTGCTACAAATATACCCTTGCAACTTAAGACTGGTTTTGTGGTCCAGGTCACATAATCTAAGACCATCATTCTTGAGAAGTTTAGTTTTACGTATAGAGGAGTTCATACCGAGTTTCCAAAACCATCAGATCCAAAACTGTCACAGCTGTCATCGGAGGAAGAGGAGGAGGTTTCCATTGGAACCACAGTGGCACTTCTGTAACTGCGAAGGCTCATTCTGGTGGAGGGGGGAGACGCCTGCTGTCTCTGCACAACAACATTCAAACCATTAATGAAGAATCCAGCATGAAATAAAACCTGCACAGGTCAGTCTGGATTTTAGTAGAGATCGGTTTCAGAGACACTGCCTTAGACTTATATTTTCTAATATCCCTCTATGCAGCAAGGAATGCCAATTTATAGTATTTAAACACTGTAAATCATAATCGTATACAAAAATAGGCGTGTAGACAAAGGAGTAATAAAAGTGAAGCAGTTTAAAAGTTTGTCTGGAGGCCATGAATACTAGGCAGAAACATTTAACCACTAAACTGGATAACAATTAAATACTTACATTAAGGTATTTTTGCAAGGACATGGTCAAATCAAAATTTATTCAGACATCTTCAACATTTCTCACATTATCATTCACTATAGTTTAGAAAATGATAATATGAGACAAGAATTTAGAGTTAAACTGTGTCAGAACAAATTCATCTTGATGGTGTCAGATAACTTTTATAGAAAGTTAACGTTATGTAACCAAACATGTTCAGGTCAAAGGGTCAAATCAGATTTTGGGTCGAAATTGTTATCAGTTTTATGAAGAGGTTTTGGGTACATTTTGTCACAGTTAAAGTTTATTTAGCTATACTCGCTTACATAAATGAACTAAACAAACCTGGTGTCGAAACTTTTGGTTTGACTTTAGGTTTAAGTTGAGAAATGTTATTTAAACTTAAGTGGGTCAACAAACCGTACGTTTTTCATAATATTGATTATTTTTACCTCACAAACAAACATTGTTCACATGTTTTTCTAAAGTTTGGGTTGCCCCCTGCCCCCACTAAATTAAACCCTAGCATACACGTTTACTAAACCAGCAAGCACTTGAAAAACAAATATACTTACAGACAGATTTACGCCAAAATAAAAGAAATAACATCAACAATCGTTCAGAATCGATCATTTCACTCTTTTATGGAGTTCAAAACCACTTTACACACGCCATGAAAGCACTCGTTCATTCATTCATTCACAAAATGCAACGCCACATGTGCAAACGCAGCTGGGAGTTACCTGTAAATATAAAACAAAAGACGTAAGATTTTACTGTACCTTGGATCGCATTGTGTCGCGTTGGCTGTTATTTGAGGGGGCGTGTGAGATTGCAAGAAGCCTGAGTCCAGTGTGAATGTGTGCCCCAGTTTTGTGCAGCTGAGGTTAGTCTGGAAGTTGGCGGGTAAATCTTAAAGAGGCGTGACTCTCTTCCGCGCCACACGAGAGTCCTGGAAGCTGCGTGAAACTAATAAAGTAATAGGTTGTAGAATCCACAACTGAATTGTACATTTCATCACGATCTTACTACAAAGGCATTGATTTAATTGTAGTAGAAGTCCGAGGTTGTTTGAATAAAGGTGAATAAAATCACGTCTATTTGGCTTCATAAGCGCTTGCAGGATCTTCAGCTGTGGCGCCAAACCTCAGAGCGCATTTGCATGAGGACACAAACCGCGCGAAATGCTGACTAGATCAAAGAATCACTGAGAAGCAGTGAGTTCTTTTAGTTTGAATTTTATTAACATCTTAGAAATTGACAACCGTTCCAAAAAATTCCACCCATGTAATAAATAAATACTTAATGTCATAGAAATGAAATAGTCCTCTATAATAAAATATAACAATAAAACCATTTGAAACTGTTTAATAGAAAAGTCCTCAGTTGTGATTATCACTGGAGTATTTAGCATAGTTCGAATGACATTACATAAAGTCTTTAAAAAGGAAAAAAGTGAGCACAAGAGAGGCAAATTCAAGTTTAAACCTGGAAAGGGAATCTCAACTATGAAAGAGTAGAGGGAAATGCATAATTTATGACATTTAAGATGGGTATATCCATTTCATGTCTGTGTCAATTTAGATGCTTTTATTGAATCCCCCCAGGAACAACTAGGGTTAAGTGCTTTGGTTATAAAGCAGCTCTCCAGCCCTTACAGTGGATCAAACGTGATTCATGATCAACCCTTTCTCTATGAACGTTCAACTTCGTCCACGCCCACCGCCTCTCCCTCCTCTGCGCGGCCGGCCTCTGCCCTGCCTCACTTCCTGATGCTTGTGCTCCTGTTTATTAGATTTCTTTCTTTCTACTTTAATCCAGTCCCCATCACCAGGGCCTGCCTCTTGAGACGCCCCTTTTTGCTTCACCCCTTCGGTGACTAACGTTACTGGCATCCCCGGTATCGGCCGTTGGTGGTGAGACGGCGCTCCGTAAGAGTTGTTTCGTGGCCGTCCAGCATGTTGGAAGCCTCTGGATCCTCTGTGCGACACCTGATTAAACCTTCTGGATTCTCCTTCTCCTCGTCCTCCTTCAGTGATTTTTAGCGTGTGGTCGTTGTATGTTTTTCTGCTGTAGTTGTAGCTGTAGCTGTAGTTGTTGTGTTTAGCTCTGGCACTAGGGGGCCGCTCTCGCTCCGAGGTACTTTCAGATGTCGTGCTGGATGGGCTGCTGCCCTTTGACCCCAGATGGATGGTGGAGAGTTTGACAGAAAGGGTGGGAGAGGAACTCCGCGAGTCTGTCCATGGAGTGAGAGGGCTGCGATTGGGTGATCTCCTCACCGCAGCGGCGTACGATGATTGGTTCGCGATGACAGACAGGAACTGAGGCAGGGTCATCTTGCCTGTGGACTCCTGGGCAGCTTGCTCTTTCCACTGCTTCATTCTCAGACTGTAAATCCATTTGGGATCAACACCTGATTGAGGAACAGAATAACAGAATGACAAACCGAAATGTTTTCTGTTAATATGCAATTTAGGGCTGAAAGGACATTTAATCTCGGAAGGTCAAAGTAAATATCATTTCAGCTGGTTTATTTTTGTTCATGTCATGTGGGGTTTGCAATTTTTGCAATCAAAATGATTTTGTGATTTTGTAATTGCCATTACTTTATATTTCCAAAGACAGCAGCCAAAAAATGATAAATAAACTAAAAAATAAAAACAAATCATTATTGATTGCAAATATTGCCCAAATTAAGCCATTGCTCAGTAAGAACTAGTCAGTTTACCCACAAATTAAAGACAATTTATTTTTATAACAAAAACAGCAAGTTTCAGTTATGAATGCATTGCAACATACAGTTTTGTGTAAAAACTTTATATATATATATATATATATATATATATATATATGGGTCAAAGACAAAAAAGGTTTTAAGCCTGAAAAAGTAGGTATAATACTGCTTTAAACTGTTGTAGATTAAAATTGACTAAAAATATTTTTTTTTTTTTGGAAAACCTATATATTATATATATACACACACACACACACCTACTGTATATATATATACTGTATATATATGGGTCAAACTCAAAAAAGGTGTTTAAGCATGAAAAAAATAGGTGTAATACTGCTTTAAAAATTGTTGTAGTTTTTCTATTATTTAGAAATTATATTACAGAAAACTTTGTAATATGTTTTTTGGAAAACCTATATATATATACCCTGGACCACAAAACCAGTAATAAGGTTAAATTTTACAACACTGAGATATATACATCAGCTTTCTATTGATGCATGATTTGTTAGGATATGATAATATCTGGCTGAGATACATCTAAAATCTGGAATCTAAGGGTGCAAAAAATCAAAATACTGAGAAAATCACCTTTAAAGTTGTCCAAATTAAGTTCTTAACAATGCATATTACTAATCAAAAATTACATTTTGATAGGTTTACAGTAGGAATTTGACAAAAAATCTTCATGGAACATGATCTTTACTTAATTTCCTAATGATTTTTGACATAAAAGAAAAATCAATAATTTTGACCCATACAATGTATTTTTGGCTATTGCTACAAATATACCCCAGCGACTTAAGACTGGTTTTGTAAGACTGGTATATATATATATATATATATATATATATATATAGATATAGATATGTATAGATAGATAGATAGATATAGACAAAAAAGGGATTAAGCATGAAAAAGTAGGAGTAATACTGCTTTTTTTTTCCAACGAAATATTCAAAAGTTAGTTTAATTGCATTTTTGTTTTGGTTTTTCTGAGCAAAACATAAATATCATACATTTACAGAAGACACCCACTAAAATGTAATTTAGTGTAGCAATATTGTCAGGCTTATTTACAACAAAAATGAATTCATGACATTTTTAAAGACAAATTACTTGTATCCAAAATACTAATTAGTTATAATTGTACATTTTTAAAATTTGCCACTATCCTAGGTTTTGTCCATTTGTCAGTAAGACTTTTGTACTCAATTATGCTCCCTTATTCTTTTATATATTTTAATATGTACAAGTCAGAATAAGCATGTTTAAATTTTTACATAAATATTGTGTTACACTGAATGACAATGTAACAATTATTTCAACCAAACTGTGACATTTTATTCTCCAAAAACGTATTTGAAACCTTGAAAGTAGACACTTTACTTGTATTTAATGTGCTTTCTATGGACATAAAATCACTTTAGCAAATTTCTTTTCATGCGGACATCTTAACACCTTTGATCCATATGTGTGTGTGTGTGTATATATATATATATATATATATATATATATATATATATATATATATATATGAGAGAATTTCAAAAGAAAGGTCAATAAAATTAATTTGAATGTGACACCAAACAAGCTCTCTGCTAATCAGTATAGTATTACCTGAGTTGGACCTGCTTCTGTTCTGACCTTCCCTGATGCTTGGTGCCGTCTCAATGACCAGCTCTACAGGTCTGATCACATCCCTCCCGCTGTCTGGACTCCACTGCACTCTGTGTTCGTGTCTCGTGCACTTAGGAGATCTCACGTTACCCTGGCAGGAAACAAGGCACCAGTTGAAACATGTCCCCTTATGACCTTAATGGCACATTTGGAAATCTTAGAGTGGTAAAACAATTACTCGTGATTAATCGATTCAAAATAGAAGTTTATGTTTGCATACTATATGTGTGTGTATTGTGTATATTTACTGTGTTTATATAAATACACACACATATGTATATATTAAGGACAAATGTGTTAGATTTATATGTAAAATATCTATATATAAAATAAATGACACACAAGTGTTTACTTACAATTACATACAATACATATAATTTTTTTTTTTTAAATATACATATGTGACCCTGGACCACAAAACCATTCTTAAGTCGCTGGGGTATGTTTGTAGCAATAGCCAAAAATACATTGCATGGGTCAAAATTATTGATTTTTCTTTTATGCCAAAAATCATTAGGAAATTAAGTAAAGATCATGTTCCATGAAGATTTTTTGTAAAATTCCTACTGTAAATGTATCAAAATGTAATTTTTGATTAGTAATATGCATTGTTAAGAACCTAATTTGGACAACTTTAAAGGTGATTTTCTCAGGATTTTGATTTTTTTGCACCCTCAGATTCCAGATTTTCAAA
This sequence comes from Garra rufa, assembly GCF_049309525.1. Lineage (NCBI taxonomy): Eukaryota > Metazoa > Chordata > Actinopteri > Cypriniformes > Cyprinidae > Garra > Garra rufa. The sequence goes on from NC_133368.1 coordinate 16,398,443, forward strand.
TAGATGTATCTCGGCCAAATATTGTCCAAACCATACATCACTAGGAAGCTGATTTACTGAGCTTTCATATTATATATACATCTCAGTTTTGTAAAATTTAACCTTATGACTGGTTTTGTGGTCCAGGGTCACATACGTGAAAACAGTTATATTGTGAAATATTACTGCCATTTGAAATACAGGTTTTCTATTGTACTGTACTCTAAAATATAATTTATTAATGTGATGCAAAGCTGAATTTTCAGCATCATTACTCCAGTCTTCAGTGTCACATCATCCTTCATAAATCATTTTAATATGCCGATTTGTTACCAATGTTGGAAACAGTTGTCCTGCTTAATATTTTTTTGGAACCTGTGATACTTTTTTAAAGATTTTTTTGATGAATAAAAGTTAAAAAGAACAGTATTTACTAAAAAATATATACTTTTCGAAGTATTGTATATTGTTACAAAATATTTATATTTTAAAT
>NC_133368.1:16399414-16510988 GCF_049309525.1 Garra rufa
AAACTACTGCCACCTGCTGGTGTGTAGAGTTATGTGCTAGCTGGCCACTGGCTGTAGTATTTGTAGTGTGTTCAAGCTAGGGATGCACCGAATCCAGATTTTTGGGGTTCGGCCGAATACCGAATACACTGTTTAAGATTCGGCCGAATCCGAAACCGAATACCGAATCCTACTCGCATCCTTAATCACACGTTTTTAGCTGTGACTGTCCAGCTGCCGTACCTGAAGTTGCTGCATTTTGGCTGCTGTCTGTAGATTCCTTCATGCAAAACTCGTATTCTTTTGGATGTTTTAGGGGCCGTTCACATGTAGCGTCTTTTGCGCGCACAAATTCGTTATTTTAAATGTAGATAATGGAAGCGCCGCGCACGCGGTGCGACGCGCACGTTTTTCCAGGCGCGTCCGCGCCGCATCGAGATAAAAACATCTCAACTTTTCAGAATGCAGCAAGCGCTCCGCAGCTTGGACAAAGAGTATAGAATACCAAGAGGCGAAACTCTGTTGCTGTTTTGGTAACAGCCACTAGGTGGCGCTTCGGTAGCGCGGCCGCCATTCTGGAGTGAAAATTCCAACCGGACAACAGCACAGAAGCAGACAGAAGGACAACGAAATAGAAGTCAAAGTGGAAATAAAAGAACGCAATGACTGCAGGGAGGTAGTGTGTGACCTTAAAAAGTGCAAAAAAGTCACTCTACACTGTTAGATTTATTTTACGGATCAGAATTCATCATATCTTACGCAACCAACATTTCCACAGCCAATTCAGAAGTGCAATAGACAGTTTCTCAAATTAAGTCATCAGTAAATGTTATGACTACTACAGTAAAAGATGTATTGTATTATTATATATATGTTTTATGTTATCAATTGTGGAATCCAACCATTACATTTGAGACAGCCTGCTGTATTTTTATTTTATGCAACTTAATACATTTACTATACTATTATTATTTACTATTATAGGTCTGAAATATATATTGTATTTATACATTATATTGTACGTGTTAAACCCATGGATCACACTACAAATATCGATGATTTTACAGAACATAATGTATTGCTGTGTCTTTCATAACTAAATAATTAAATAATTTTGGAGTTTTTAGTCATGCTTTAACGGACATTAATATAAGATAATACTGCAAAAACAGTTTACTGTTAAGCTGTTATATTCCTGTCGTATATTTATTGTCTAACATCCCCAGTTTTCTGATGAATGTCCTTAATTTAATTATATATGTTGGTATTAGTTCAGCGTTTATAATGCTAGAGCAAAGATTTTGCGAAAAATAAATGCAAGACAAAGTCTGTTTTTGATAATATACGTTATTTTGTGTTGTCATATTTTTTTAATTGCAATAATAACAAAGGTTAGGGTACGTACAAAACATACAAAAATCCTTTTAATAACAAACGAGTTATGGTTTAATAATTAACAGAAGTAGCCTAATATAATACAAAAATTCTTAAGAAATAAACGGAAAGGAGTAAAAAATATATATTTAAAAATGTTGTTATGATTCAGGTTGTCTATTTTAGCTTTAAAGTACTTTTTTTTTTTAAACAAAGCAGCTGATATTTGCCATAGCGACAGCATGGAGGTAGTGGACTGCCGAGTGGCTTTCACTCCAAAATGGCGGAAGCGTAGGGCTGCTACTGGGCGGCGCTGTTGCAATGGAACGTTCTATTGACTTTCACTTCTTGTCAATATAAGTTCTTTGGCTTGGAGCTAGAGCGCAGCTGATGGTTGCTTAGAAACGGCAGACGCTTCCGGAGCGCAAGCGCCCGAGCGCTTTGTTGACAAGGAAGAAAGAGGCGCGCCTAGCGTTTTCCACGCGTTTTTAGGCGCGACATGTGAACGGCCCCTTAGACGCAAATGTTTTAACATCGGCGATATGTTGTGTACTGCTTAGGGTCCTTGCCACCACGAGACAAATTGGCATTGCAAATTGAACATAAAGCTCGACTTGAATCGCCTTCTTTTGGTGGAAAGTACTGCCAAACAAAACTTTTTTTGCTTACGAGTTCCATTTTCAGATTCTTACAGCCTACTACATTCGAACGGGTCCTATGTAGCCTAAACACCTTCACGTAATCAACGGCCGTGTGACGTCGTAGTGCAAGTCTAGGGTTCGGTTTCGGTGGAAAATAAATCTAAGGTTCGGCCGAAACCGAACCCCGTCAAAAAGCCCAGGATTCGGCCGAATCCGAATCCGAATCATGGATTCGGTGCATCCCTAGTTCAAGCACAACTTTATTGGCCCAGACTCAGCCCAGACTCAGCCCAGGGCACTGCCCCCCCCCACCCCCCCCCCCCCCCCCCTTCCAGCCAAGAGTCAATCATTATTTTGTCTGCGCTATGAAAAAAGAAAGAATTCAGATTTTCTTATTTTGTTTGTATTATCTTATTAGTTTAGGCTGATCATGATTCTCAACTTGTCGTGATAGAGAGGATTCTCTTTTCGTTATTTTCGCTACATCAGAAGCAAGTTTCTCAGTTATGAGGAGAATAGGAAACTGACTCCGATCTTCAATAGCACAGGACAGATTCTCAAATCTTTCTCTACTGCACACAGAGAACAATTTGACTGAGAATTGATCAGAAGAGCTAGTGAAAGAGAGATATTGTCACAGTCGTGTGTAGAAGGAGGCGCACGAAGACGAAATGCAATGACAAATCTTTTAATAACATCCATATAGGCAAATCCACACATAGAGGGCTGGAAGACACACTGAATACAACTTATAAAGGGTAGATAATGATACACAGACTGGTGATGGTGATTACCTAATAATGACTTGATGAGGACAGAAACAGGAAAACTATATATGGGCACAAAAGGAAGAAACCACCAACACCTCCAATGGGGGTGTGACATTTTCTCCCCCCTCCCAGAAGGCGCGACCTCGCGCTGAAGAAGAAGGAAGGGATGGAAAGAGGGGACTTAGGAGGCAGACAAAGGAGTGGATGTGGGATGGAAACAGGAAGACTGTAGTGGTGGAGGCTTCGGCGGAGGACGGACACCCGGGAGGAGGACGATCAACAGAGTCCAGGGCAGATCAGGAGAGAGGGAGGAGCCATGGAGGAGACAGAAGTGTCCAGGGCGGATCCGACAGAGGGGTCCAGGGTGGATCAGACGGAGGAAGGAGCCAGGGAGGACACAGAAGGTACCTTTAGCAGAAGAAGCCAGGCGATCCACGGCGAGTCCAGGGCACAGATGGTGGGCTGAAGGTGAGCAGAGGGGCATAGGTGTTTTCCTCAGCACCCTTATGCTCCACTGAAACATCCACCTTCGCGTTTAACATGGCCGGCTCTCGCACCTGGTCAGATGGGATTGGCTCAGGCTCTGTGGTGATCATCCACACTGAAGCTCCCTTTGGTGATGGCTCTGTCGCGTTTGGCTCTGGCTCTCCGTCCACGTTGGGCTCGGGCCCTGGCTCTGCAAGTTGGGGTGGTGGTTGGCTGGGCTCTGGGCCATGAGTGGGACTGGTGTCATCGTCCATGATATCCACAGTCACTGAAGAATTGCAGGACACCAGCACCCGCTCAATATATGCGGCAAGGCTCTCCCGAGGACCTTCCCCGGACATCTGCGCTCATGTGGCGGTGTTGAGGCCAGTCCTTAAAATGAGCATAGGCAGCTGTCCAGGTAGTGTGTGTAGTTCGACAGATGCACAAACTCCTGGGTGTAGTCATTAGGGCTGTGCAATATATCGAACGATATTGTGAGGCGCGTTTAGTCAATGAAGCCGGTGCTTTGATTAGTACTAAATCTCCATCACGTGCGTTCCGCTCAGGTTCCGCTGGAGCGGCAATTGATACACAGAGACGTAAATCTCTGACAAGCTACGCCATTTCGCGCTAAATATCGAATGCGATATTAAGCTCGATATGGCGTAGCTTGTCAGAGATTGGAATGTGGAATGTGTTTCTCAATTTCTTTTCGACTGAAGGAAGAAAGACATTAACTAATCCTTTAACTGTTCTTCGGTTCAAAAAGATAGGATAGGGTGAAAAACTCCATCTTATTTTCTCATCCAACTTCAAAATGTTCTGACATCATTGCATAACCTTTTTTTTTTATAAAGGGTGTTTGACTTTCTTTGCACGTTGGTTTTGTAAACACCACCTACAGCTTGACCTTTCCAACGTGATTACGTAATGCGTGAGGTCGAACTAGTGTAAGATGATAATTTGTGGTTAAAAAGTATATACATTTTAATTTTTTTAGAACATGACTGGATTCGCTAGGTAAGACCCTTCCTTGGAAGATTCCTCAGCTGGGATTGTGTAGAGCCCTCTGAAGACGCATTGAAACTGCTATTTTAACTTCAACCCATTGGCTCCCATTGAAGTCCACTATATGGGAAAAAATCCTGGAATGTGTTTCTCAATTTCTTTTCGACTGAAGAAATAAAGGCATAAACTAATCCTTTAACAGCAGCTTTTGAAGTGTTACAGATAATGCTGAACTTTGCTCTGTTGTAAATCCATGAGACACTGAGGTGTGGCATGTAAAAGCAAACATATCCTGGAGGAAGCCAAGCGTGAGAATGTTTGAATGTCAGCGGCAGAGATTTCATTCACGCACACACACACACACACACACACACACACACACACACACACACGCACGTGTTTCTGAGACAGAACGACGTGAAAACTGAAGCTAAGAGATCAGAGTGCAGAGAAGCGACTGTGTTCGTTTCTCAGGCATAACAAGAGCGAGAGACCTTAACATCCATTCTCATTCACATTAGCAATGGAGATGAGGCCCCTTACCGAGAGGCCACGCTAGACACGGCTGAGCCGAGCGCGCTGGGCAGAGCGGTAATGATCCGTCCAATCTGCCAGCCCAGCGCCGAGGTCAAAGGTAGCAGCTTAAAGCACGTGGCCGTTCACACTTACACAACATCTCGACAGAGCACGAGTGTTCTTCTTCGTGTGAGAGGCGAGGAAGCGTGAAAAGGCAGCCGTGAACGCGTGCCTGTTTGTTTTGGACGGGGCTTAAAGGCATCCAGTAACGCGTCGCCCGAGCGCTGACCAAGCATTTGCCAAACGTTAGCCCTGCCTAATAGCAGCGGCAGAAACAATGTGCGGTAATGACGGCCAGCGTGGTAAGCGTCTAATGACACCTCATACATAATTCAGCACCTTTCCGGCGACTAAGCCCTGATATCCTCATTAACAGAAACACTCTGTGCTGTCAGATGGGCAAAGCACAATCGCAGGGTCTCATTTAGGCTTTGAGAAGTGCAGCTGGTACCACGACACCGCCAGGAAAGAGAGAGAGAGAGAGAGGGAGACGGAGAGCGAGCGAGCGAAAAAGGCGGAAAAAAAAGCTTGAGCAGAGCGGGTTTGTTTTATTTAGTGCAAAAAACCTTGCAGTTTGTAAAAACAAGGCTGACACGGAGGCTGACACCAGGCAGGGGAAAATAATTAGCTCTCATTTTCTCAGACTCCTGTTTCCTTCTTCCCGCTGAGCTTCCTCCCAACCAAACCACCACATGTCAGGAGAAATAGGAGGCAATTAGCGGCCCCGCTTCAGCCCCGCCGCACGCGTTGAAAGGGGACTATTTATGATGGGACAATGAACAGCTGAAAGATTAAATAACATTTGCCTTTTAAAAAGAAAATGACTTCTGGCTAAATTTTTTGATTAAATTCAAACGGCAAGTGAAGACGCAGTCGCTCTCCTGTGTCAGGGGCCCAAACAAAGGCTCGCCGGCAAGAGGGGGTGGATGCGACGCCTCGTCTTGGATGAAAAATTATTTATCTCTCGCTGCCTTTTTTAAGTGAACGAAAAAGAGGAACAAAAACAAGAGGCTTGGGAACCGAAAATGCCTTTAGCGAGACAGTGGTCAGTCTTCGGAGGAGGCCGATAACAGGCATCTTTTGCTTGAGGAAGACAACTTCAAATCAAGGGGCGCTGCAATTGCGACAAAACATCTCAGTTATGACAAGACATCACGTCTCCAACAAAAGCCCCCTGTTAACACAGCCGATGATACACGGGCCGTGATGCAAAAATAATGACAGCAAATAACAACGAAAACTTAGGCTTTCAATACATTTAAGAGAACCACAAAAATGCAATTACTTTTTTAAGTGATCCAACATCCAAATCTTTTATTTCTTGGAAGTCTAATCATCTTGGTACCATTTCCAATTTAAAATATGGTGTAAACATAAATTTTCTTGAAAGCAAGTTATTGTCCACCTCTTAATCAATTTTTTTTAAGTATACATGTCAAGTTATTTTTTTATTTTTTTTTTTTACAAATATCAAATAATTTTTATTAATCAGAAACTTCGCTAAGCTTTTGGGGAGTCATGCTGCATGACATTTACAACCTGAACTAATGTTGACCTTCACACAGGGGTGTGCGATATTTACAAAAAAATAATACCAAACGAATTAAATCATTATCAACAAAATTTATCTTTGCAGAAGTTGCACATGAAGTGGCATTTAGATGTATTTACACGTTATTGCAGAGATTATTTGATTGTGAAATTAAAACCACCAGTAGGTGGCAGCAAGTCACTGTTAATAAGTGTCATTGATGAGTCATTGCGATTGAACCGAATCATTTAAATGGTTGATTTATTCAGGAACGAAACACCGTCATGTTGCTCAGAGACGCAAAACAGTACTGTGGCTGTGTTTGGAATGATTTTTGTTGGCGAAATTCAGCAAGAAAAGTAAATATGCTGTCTAAAAAGTAAGTCTTTTAATATTCCTGTTTATCAAACTTTGTGTGATATTGATTAACTATATGAAATGATATAAATATATACATGCCCGCATATCTTGAATTATGTGATCAATCTAAATGCATTGAACTGAATCATGTAGTGAAAGAACACACTTAAATGCGTACTTACTAGACTTCATCAGGTAATGTAACGTTATGCGTGCACTCTGTAGATGTTTTTTGTTTGTTTTTTGCAATATTGTCATTAAAACAACAATTATATTATCGCAGACCATATATATCGCACACCCCTACCTTCACATACAGTCATGAGCAGTGATAGGAATAACGGCGTTATAAATAAATGGCGTTACTAACAGCATTACTTTTTCTAGTAATGAGTAATCAACAAATTACAGTTTCCCCTGCTATAACGCCGTTACCGTTACTAACAAGAAAATGCGGCATTACTATAATGTCCACATTGCGTTCTTCTGAGGTAAGTTCTGGCTTATTCATCTCAGAGCGTCTTCTTCCAGAAACGAAAAATAGCCAAGATGAACTTGATGAATGTTCACGTTTGTTTACGGAGGTGATCTGGGCATTTACCTACATGTCTGTGCATGATTATACATTAGAGATGAGTTTAGATGGGAAAAACTGGAGCTCGCGTTGGTATCATACGGATTACTTCATCAGAGAACATCGGTTTTGGACTTGTTTCAGTTAAAAGTAGACATTTCAAGCTTTATATACATATATGTCTGTGAGGCATGTATTTGTGGAGATTCAGGTTGTTTTATTTACATGTCTGTGAAGAAAGGTGACAGAGGCCGAGACGACAGAAAGCGCACCCTGTTTATTTTATTTATTTTACAGCACATTGTTTTCTTGTTATTATGACTATACTCAAATACAAATAAACCCTTTGCAAAATGAGTATTTTTAGTTCTTTTCTCTGTCATCGAGAAAAAACGAAACAGACCTGGTGCGTTCTTTGACCCCAGAAGGTTAACAGTGTTGCCGCAGGATGTTTTCCATGTCCGCGTGTTAAAGCGACCCCCATATCGTGATATTTAGCCCCTGGAAGGTGTCTCTTACATTGTCCCACAGCAACATTAAAATACTGTAGATTAGTGTACAATGTTTTATTATTTTCCATATTTCAAGGGTTAGTTCACCTAAAAAATAAAATTTTCCCATTATTTACTCACTCTCCAGGCATCCTAGGTGTATATGACTTCCTTCTTTCAGACGAATCCAGTCAGAGTTACATTTTTCTTTACAAAGCCTTGTTGTGTACTTCTAATTTGTGACTGTTGTTTTGTTTTGATGTTTCCACTGCGCCTTCGCATTCGGCACTTCTGATGAAAGTAATTCTTATGTTTTAAATATGGATATTTTTCAAACAAAAATGCATTGATTCGCTACAGGAGGCCTTTACTCACCCTCCGGAGCTGTGTTAGGCACTTTTTATTTTCGATGGATGCACTTTATTGGACTTTTTTTGGACTGATGAAGAGAAGCACGTCATTCTAAAGCTTGGAAATGGCAGGATAATTTTTTAATATAACTCCGATTGGATTTGTCTAAAAGAAGTAAGTCATAAACACCTAGGATGCCTGGAGGGTGAGTAAATGATGGGCTAATTTTGGGTGAACTGACCCTTTAATATTGGGGCATCCAAGCTATTAGACATATTTGACATTTTAAAAAAAGTAACACAATAGTTACCTTCCCTAGTAATAAGTTACTTTTATAATGATGTAACTCAGTTACTAACTCAGTTGCTATTTGTGGGAAGTAACTAGTAACTATCACTAATTACTTTTTTAAAGTAACGTGCCCCACACTGGTCATTAGGGTCTGCATGGGTCCTCTCGATTATATGATTTTCTTTTTTTCATTTTATTTACCTGCATATCTCTGCATGTTAGTTGGACCACATCCCTGGACCACAAAACCAGTCATAAGGGTCAGTTTTTTGAAATTGAGATTTATACATCACCTGAAAGCTGAAAGCTTTAAATTGATGTATGGTATTATGTATAAATGATGTATAAAATGTATTAAAATCTGGAATCTGAGGGTGCAAAAATATCTAAATATTTACCTAGTAACCACACACAAAACCCTGACAACCACTCAAAACACTCAACTGCATAACAGCATCCAGCATCTTGTGAGGAACAGAATAAAAGTGACGCAACCAAAGATTGCATCCTTTATGAAAATTAACCATGATTTTACTACACATACTATAGTTAAAATATGGTAACCACAAATTAACCATGGTTTTGCTACACTAACCATAGTTTAACCATAGTATTTGTAGTAAAACTGTGGTTATACAAATGAAAATCAATACGCTAAACAACCAATGTAGCTACACTTTTACTAAAATAAAACTATTGTTAATTTTCATAAGGGGTGGATTAAGTTTTGTGTCATAGGCTAATCAGTATCTAGTAGTGGCCTGAATTACCGTTTGGCCTGTGCCTGCTTTCCAGTGATATCCAAACACCAGCTCCAGATTTACAGTCTTCCTCCACTCCTCCTCTGTTTCCTCCGTGGCCAAACCATCCTGAGAGAGGATGTACAGGTAAAAACATTAGCTGTAGAATTCAGCTAAAGCAGAGGTAGAGATCATGATTATGCATCAAATGCAAATTCAGGTCAACTGTGATGTAAAAGATGATCTGGAAAGCGATGAAACCACAAAGACCACATGCCTTGATCAGCGGGGGAAAGTGGAACAGGTTCAGGTAGTCGTGGGTAAGTTTCTCAATTTCGGTCTGAAAAAGAAAGATTTGACATAATGTTTAAAACATTACGAGAGGGATTTATGCAGCGCACTGACAATCAGCCAATGACCAGCTGTGTGTGAATGTAATGTAATTATTACCTGTTAATGGACTTTCAGCGGCAAAACAACAATTAATACCATTGTGTATCGCTTATGAACATATAATTCGTGCTCTGGCATATGTCATATACATCTAGAGTAATTCATTCAACAAATCAGGCTCTCTATGGAGCACGCAGACGAATGCCTTACAGGACCAGACGTGTGATGTCAGTTCCCAGCGTATCTCAGAGGAAGCTAAATTAGTTCTCAGAGGTTGCTCTTTTAAAGCTTAGCAATATGACACAGTGGAGTTTCATTTAAATATAAACGCTGTCACAGAAATTTCTAAAATTCCTTGGCCGGCAATAAAAAGAATTCCAAGACACAAATCAGTTGGTTGTTAAAATAGAGCATCATGCTACAAAATGAAAGTGGCATTTGTCAGTCTTCATATTGTTCATATGAGTTCATATTAAGGTCTGGGCCTTTCTGAGCACAGTTTGAGCATTTTTGTATTGCTCTGGGTTTCTTACATTGGCAATCTGATGCTGATGACCTCAGCAAATGTCTCAGTTTTCTCTTCATTTAATCTCACTGTTGTGTATGTTAAGTTTTGCTGTCTTGTGGATTAGCTGGTTCAATGATCTTACTTATAAGGGCTATGAATATCTTTTGAAACTCTGTTGGATTGATGGTTTTAATCATGCACTTTACATCTATGATACATGCACTAATCAAACTACACATTTCTGGCATTCAGAGAATTTATGGCAATTAGAAACCTGCTCAGATTTTTTACATTTAACTCAAACTTCAGAGCGTTCCCATGGACAAGTTTTCACTGAAAATGTTATTTTAGGAATAATCATCAGTGCCACAATAAATAACAATGGTAATAATTAATTATTTAAAAATAATAACATCACTCTTCAGTGTGCCAATAGCCCCAGTGCTAGCACTTCAAATTTGGGGAACAAATGGAGGAAGCAGCCTGGTACCTTGAGATGTATGATGTGTCCTTTAGACGTCACCCCCAGGTCTCTCATGTCATTCTCAGACAGCAGCAGCAGTCTCTGTCCTGTGATGTGATTCTGCTTGAAGACTTCAGCATACTGCTGCAGCTCTCCATCACCTGCACAGCACACACACACACACACACGCACGCTTATGTTTCTGTCACAGCAGGGACTCTTTCAGTTGACTGCATCAGTTTCTATTTATTTTTATACTAACCTAATTATACTTTTCATCTGAAAAAGCTATATCTATTAAAGAAACCATTCTGGAATTTACTATTTAAAATAACATACAATAATGAATAATATTACTTTTTAAAATAATTATTTTAAAAGCTGAATTTTCAGCATCATTACTCCAGTCTTCAGTGTCACACGATCCTTCAGAAATCATTCTAATATGCTGATACACTGCTCAAGAAACATTTATGATTATTATTTTTTTTTTAAATTGTTTTTTTTGCTGGTTCAAAGTCTTTACTGTCAGTTATGATCAATTTAATGTGTCACTGTCACTTATGATCAGTTTTATGATCAATTGAATGTGTCGTTGCTGAATAAAAGTATTTCTGTCATGACAACTCTCTGAAAAGTTTAGCATGGTAATGGATATGACGATGTTAACCCTTAAAGATCTAGAACATTTTTGGGGCACCTGAGGCACCTGTACATTTCTTTGTTTTTTTCTGACCTATTCTAGCAGTCAGCATCAACTGTCATGTATCATTATAAACATAAGAACTTAAACTTTATGTATGGTTAATTTAAAATGACAATTTTCCGTTTGTTTTCTCTAAAAATTAGTGAATTTCCAGAATTTTCTCGGTCTCTGTCTTTGAGGGTTAATGTATCTGGTATTGGTGGAATAGATCTGCTACGCTGATGCTGCTGTTGGTTATTGCTGTAGTTGTAGATTATTGCTGCTGCAAGCAAGTACAGAACTTGCTACTGCCAAAGCATATGGCGATACAGTGCTGTGAGTATTTAAGACATACTGCTGCTGCACAAATAGCATATAAAATAATCCGTAGCAGATCTATACAGGTGGAGCTGGGAAAGGTGGAGGGTTTCAGAGGAACTCTGAAAGCGTCCTGCGAAATGCCCAAGTGAATGCTACTAGCTATTTAAATAGCTTCAAGCTCATTGGTTGCGTATGCGACATTAACCAATCAGCTTGTGCCAAGTCGTATAACTTGTTAACAACCTGTCAGCCTGCCTCATCAAGAGTTTCATTGCAGAACTAGGTATTAATTTAATAAAGGGATAGTTTACCCTAAAATGAAAATTTGATGTTTATCTGCTTACCCCCAGGGCATCCAAGATGTAGGTGACTCTGTTTCTTCAGTAGAACACAAACAGAGACTTTAACTCAAACCGTTGCAGTCTGTCAGTCATATAATGGCAGTCAATGGAATCCATAGCTTTGACAGTCAAAAAACATTTGCAGAGAAAACCAAATGAAACCCTGCGGCTTTACATCTGATCCGCCGCAATGTCCAACTGTCCGCATAAGTGCATTCACAACAGCCAGTGCATGACGAAGAGCAAGCAACCATAACTTCAGTCAATCAGGCTTAAAAGTTGGAGGTCGATGAAAAGTCAACAATCTCAGATGAGTTCGCACAAGCAGACGTAATCTTTTAGTTTTTAATCATTTGCAACAATCAGGATAAGCACAAGTAATTACCATGTTGAGTGGCAGTCGTACCCACAATCTCTCCATGTAAACAATGACAGATCGCTTCCGTGCATGCGTCTACTATGCCAGAGCATGTTAACGCGTCACACTGCGGCTGTTGTGAACACACTCAAGACAGCTGGACATTGCGGTGGAACAGAGGTAAAACATTATGTAAGTACTGTTCAGTTTCTTGCACGGACCAACTGTTTTGTGTGTTAAGACCTGTATCGTCAAGAGCTGTAGGGTTTATTTGGTTTTGTCTGTTTATGTTTTTTTGACTCTCAAAGCCATGGATCCCATTGACTGCCATTGTATGACTGACAGACTGCAATGGGTTGAGTTAAAAATCTTTATTTGTGTTCTAATGAAGAAACAAAGTCACCTACATCTTGGATGCCCTGGGGGTAAGCAGATAAACATCATATTTTAATTTTTGGGTGAACTATCCCTTTAACAGCAATGTACATATAAATATATGATATAGAATCTTACCTTGAAAAATCTGTTCCATCCAAAAATGCTGAAAAGACAAAATATGTTAAAAAAAAAAGAACAGAAATCTAAAATTGATTCTAAAGAATCTAATTCTGATCAGATCCTCTCTAATGAGAAATATTCTACCCACCACATGTTCTTCTGTCCAGGAGTGGATCGCCAGGTTTGGAAGAAGCTGTCAAACACAGAAGAACATAAAGACTCATACATGCATGCATAAAAAGGCATACAAAAAAACAACTTTCACCTAAATATTCAGCCAGTGTCAAAAGAAAGTACAGATAAGTACAGACTTATCAGTATTAACAACAATACTTACTGAATACCCACACTCAATTCTTTATTTTTCGATTATGACATAATTCTGTATATGACGCTCAACTGTGATGCAAAAAATGCATATATTATACCTTTTAATGCACCTTATAATGCATTGTATGATCTTATGAATAATTGTAACCAAAGTTACAATACATGATAATACGTATCTCTTCATTGTTACACCTTTAGAAAGTATAATGTGTTAAAACACGACAAACAAACCTTCAAATATTATAATGCATTTTAACTTAAAGTTACAATTATAATATAATGCATTATAAATAATGGCTTTAAGTAAAGTGCTACCAAAATAATTTTCATCAATAACATGTTTTTTAAAACATGTTCTCAGCCTGTGTTTCCAACATCTACTTTCTTCATTAGCAAATGTTGCAGCTTTTACTCAAACAAAATCTAGCATTTTGTTTTGAATTACATAAACTATTATTAAAAGGATGTGAAAATGTATGTCAGGTTATGTGTTAAAAACATATTTTTCTCTTTAAAGTAATAAATGATTCTATAAAATGTCACATTTTCTTCAAAATTATAAGAACATTATCCAGTTCCATCAGATGGATGGATAGACAGGTAGATTGTTGCACAATATATTTCAGTCAATATTAATCATTCAACTTCAAATTCAACTTTTGAATGGTATAGTGTATGAGGTTACAAAAGCCTTTTATTTCAGAAAAATGCAGATCCTTGGTTCTATTCATCCAAGAATGCTAAAAGAACTGTACTCAACTGTTTTAAATATTGATAATAATACTAATGATAAATGTTTTTTGAACAGCAAATCAGCATATTAGAATGATTTCTGAAGGATCATGTGACACTGAAGACTGGAGTAATGATGCTGAAAATTCTTTGCTTTTTCTTTTCTTAATGCTTTAAAATCACAGGAATAAATTACATTTTAAATATATTCAAATAGAAAGCAGTTATTTTAAATAATAAAAATATTTCACAATATTACTGCTGTTGCTTTATGCAGGCTTGGTAAGCAGAAGTCTTCTTTATTATAAAACTTACTGTTCAAAAACTTTTGACTGGTAGTGTATTTAAATATATTTCAAACATATTAACATTAAACGTAATATCAAACAACATGCTACAGTTAAGCACTTTACATGTGCTTTAGTACATTAGTCAACACATCAAAAACAGATATTAAAACTATATTATACAATGTACCTTAAAGTAAGACTTCTCATTTGACAGTATTACAAAGGGCACTTTGATTAATATTGTGCTAAGTTATAACCATTACAATTAAACTGTTCTTTCTCACAAGAGATTACCAGTATCTAACTGAATTCATATCAGTGATACATCTAGTGAACAGTGCTGTCTATAGTCAGAGGAAAGTCTGATCAGAAGAACAGATGTAATGCATTTCAGCTCTACTGGATGAAATATTGAAATACTCGTTCTAGCTCATGTTTTTTTATTCTTTTTCTCTCTCTCTCTTTCCTGATGGTGTGCGAGTTCCTCACAGTCTTCACACTGCTCAAATTGGCCAATCTTAATGTCAGTGAAATGTCAGTTGTTCGTAAGTGTGCTGTCCTTGCCACGCTGACATGCTGTTCTCTCTCACTCTCCTCAGCATGTGGCTATACATCCACTTCATTTGCCATAAATAACATCCATAAGGACCCGGTGGGCGTCAAGCGGCCTCACCTAATACAGCCTTTACAGGGAATCAAGGAAAGTGACTGCTCCAACCTCCACAGCACACGACAGACCACTTACTTCCGCTTAAAACTATACTAAAAAACAGCATATTTTATCCAGCAAACAAATGCTGTTCCTGATAGAACAAAAAAGATTCAAAAAGCACAAACACACTCAATATACATTATGTCACAAAAAGTGAGTACACCCCTCACAATTCAGCAACCATTTTAGTATATTTCTCAAAGGACAATATTATAGAAATGAAACTAGGATATAGTTTAGAGTAGTTAATGTGCAGCTTGTATAGCAGTATAGATTTACTGTCCTCTGGAAAATTACTCAACATACAGCCATTATTGTCAAAATAGCTGGAAACAACAGTCAGTACACCCTAAGTGATCACAGCAGTATGTTGTTTAACCATGCAAAACCACATGTCCTATTGATCATGTTTATGTTTTTGTCTGCTTTACAGGACCATACAAAGTTGTGTATCTTGTATTAGAGCAGTTACAATGAGGTGCTTTGAATACAATTCTCTCATACTGACCACTGGATGTTCAACATGGCATCTCATGGCAAAGAACTCTCTGAAGATTTGAGAATTACAAATGTTGCTCTTCACAAAGATGGCCAAGGCTATTAGAGGTTTAGTAACACCCTGAAACCGAGTTACACTACAGTGGTCAGGGTCATACAGAGGTTTTCCAAGATGGGTTCCATTCGGAGCAGACGTTGCAAGGGTTGATCAACAAAGTTGAGCACTCGTTCTGTGCATCAGGTGCAGAACCTGGCTTCAAAAAACAGATGCATGAGTGCTGCCAGCATTGCTTTAAAGGTTGCAGAAGTAAGGAGGTGATGTGAGGCCAAGTATGGTGACCCATACTAGAAATTTGTGCTCTACATTTAACCCATCCAAGTGCACTCACACAGTAGTGAACACACACACACACACACACACACACACACACACACATGTTGGGTTTACATGTTTTATGGGGACATTCCATAGGCGTAATGGTTTTTATACTGTACAAACCGTACTTTCTATGGCCCTACACCTACCCTACACCTAAACCTAGCCCTCACAGGAGATTGTGCACACTTTTACTTCATCAAAAAAACTCATTGTGCATGATTTATAAGCCTGTTTCCCCATGGGGACCTGAGAAATGTCCCCACAAGGTCAAAATCTACTGGTATTCCTATCCTTGTGGGGACATTTGGTCCCCACAACGTGATGAATACCAGGTACACACACACACACACACACACACAGTGGGCAGCCATTGCTGCAGTGCCCGGGGAGCAGTTGGGGGTTCGCTGCCTTGCTCAAGGGACTCACCTCAGTCGTGGTACACTCCCCCCACCTACAATCCCTGCCGGACCTGAGACTCGAACCTGCAACCTTTGGGTTACAAGTCCGACTCTCTAACCATTAGGCCATGGCTGCCCAGTGCTTGTCAGTGCTCAGACCATACAGCGCACACTGCAACAAGTCGGTTTGCATAGGCGTCATCCCAGAAGGAAGCCTCATCTGAAGCTGGCTCACAAGAAAGCCCGCAAACAGTTTGCTGAAGACAACCTGTCCAAGAGCATGAATTACTGGAACCAGGTCCTGTAGTCTAATGAGACTATAAGATAAACTTGCTTGGCTCAGATGGTGTCCAGCATGTGTGGTGATGCCCTGGTGAGGAGGACCAAGAAAATTGTGTCTTGCCTACAGTCAAGCATGGAGGTGGTAGCATCATAGTCTTGCGTAGCCAGACCTTCAGACTGATGGCTGAAGGTCTGGAATTCATGGCAGCTTTCATTGGCCAAGGTCCATCCATAAGGCCGTTTGACCGACATGTCGAACAACCAATCACAGTTCGTTTCGTTCAGTATCACCTTTCGGTGTGTGGAAATGTTCCCACAACAACAGACTGGCGTGCAACAAGTCAGTCATTGAAATAACAGCACTGAAATTTAAATAAGAACAAGCAGTAAGTCAGTAATTTGTTCGTGAACGTCGCAAAATTGTATAACAACAATGGCGTCTGCATAAGCATCTTTTAGCAAAACGCGAGTAAATCAGTCTGCGCTTTGTTTCCCGGAGGACCGAAAATAAATGCAACACTCGCATCTCCCAGAAATCCGGTCAAATTCATCTAATCAGATGACGACTTCGACATTCCTGAAGTGTTTCCAGTTAAGTGTACCATATGCATCAGACGTTTAGACAACGTTCCGTGGGCGTGACGTCTGAGACTGAGACTAGTAGCATCATGGTCTGGGGCTGCATGAGCAACCTGTGCAGCTCTGATCAATTCCATGCCCAAGGATGATTACGGGAGTGCCAGATAACAATGGTGCTAACACAAAATATTCACACTTTGGTCAAGTTCACTTAGGGTGTACTTACTTTTGTTGCCAGCTATTTTGACAATAATGGCTGTATGTTGAGTTATTTTCAGAGGACAGTAAATCTATACTGTTATACAAGCTGCAGATTGACTACTCTAAAATATATCCAAGTTTCATTTCTATAGTATTGTCGCTTGAGAAGATATACTAAAATGGTTGCTGAAATGTGAGGGGTGTGCTCACTTTTGTGAGTTATTGTAAATGTGTGCAGCTACTTTAGGAACTTCTAAACAATCCTAAATAAAACCAGTTAATTGTTATAATTTCTTTAAACTAGAAGTGCCTCCCATCATTTAAAACGCAGTAGGCTCTCTAGGGAAAAAGATGGATGGGGTAAGCAAAATGAATGGACACCCCAATCCTGGGGTCTTAATCACTGTCATCAGATGAGTCAAAGGCAGCTAAGCTCAAAGGCATGGTGATCTTGCGTTCCTGTCTAAGCAAGCAGATCTTGGAGGAGTTCAGATTGGCCTGTGGGTCCAGAGGAGCCGACGGGAACTTCAGAGGAAACATCTCATCAAAGTCCTTCATGATGGCCTGCAGCTCTCCATCACATGACATCTCTGAATTTAATTCCTCCTCCACACTCGACTCAAAAAACATATCAGAACTTAATGCTGCCACCAGAGGAAGAAAGAACTGAGAGAACGAGGACAGATGACAACAGAGAATATGAATGAATAAATAAAAACACAGGAAAAAAGGACAAACAGAAAAAGAAGAAACGAAGGAAAGGAAATCAGTAACATAAACAAGATTTGAACAGTGATTCAGAAGGCAGCGGTGAGTGTAAAGCGTACAGCTGAAGCCAATGTGCTTAATTTGTGGCAACATTCTAAATACTAATGAAACAAGTTAATAATGTTTCTGTTGTTACAGTGTTTTTGTAGCTCAGCAGTAAAGCAGAACACTAGAACATCAAAGAGTGTGGAATGGATGATCTGACAAAAGTATATCTTCAATGCAATATAAGTCAATTTGTATAAAAGTGACTGCCAGTGCATAGATGTACAGGATCTGCTCCAGCTGTAGTCTGGTTTAGTTGTGCAGGTAACATATGTGAGTAGCTTGTTTTAATATGTGTTAGAGACTTACACAACAGTAACAGTTCACTCAAAATGTCATCATTTACTCACACAACACACCTCATATGGACAACTTTTCCCTTGTGAAAAAGAAGTATGCTTAATTGTATTTAATGTGCACTTGTGGGGCCATATGATTTCTGTGATGCAGAAAACACAAACGGAATTTACTATATAATGCGGAATGTCACTAAATTTGCTAAATTTTGGATGAAAAATATATGAAATAGGTCAGTACACTTAAATTAAAAATCTGATACAGACTAGTGTATGTGAATATTAAGTATATGAATCCTGCATGTTCTGCATGTCTCCATGTGAATAAATGGCGCAGATTCACGATTTTGTTTACTACACACATACTGAAGCAGTGTGTGATGCTCTGCAGTATAATCGGCAGAACTGCTCTGAGAGCCACTTCAGGAGTATTTTACCTTTTCATTTTAGAAAAACTATCATCATTTCATAAACAAACAGAAACTATAGGTCTTTACAGCAACCCATAAAAATAAAAGTTTGGTTCAACTTGAAGAAACTGTGACAGAAATATATTACTTAATGTAATGATATCAGTACTACAATGAAATGATTATTAAAACATTATTCTTTAAGGAATATTTACCAAAATAAATATTTACCAGAATTTATTTACCAGAAAAATACACAACACAGTATTTCCGGAACAAATACTAATAATAAATATTATATATACAGTCAAGGCCAAAATTATTCATACCCCTGTCAAATTCTGACATAAAGTTACTTTTATTCAACCAGCAAGTTTTTAGTTTTCATGTCCAAAATTATTCATACCCTTCTCAATAATCAATAGAAAAGCCTTTATTGGCTATTACAGCAATCAAACACTTCCTATAATTGCTGACCAGCTTTTTTCATGTCTCCACTGGTATTTTTGCCCATTCATCTTTAGCGATGAGCTCCAACTCTTTCGGGTTGGAGGGTCTCCCTGCCATCAGCCTGATCTTTAGCTCCCTCCACAGATTCTCAATTGGATTTAAGTCAGGACTCTGGCTGGGCCATTTTGATGTATTGCTCCTTTTTCATGGTGCCGTTTACTGTGATTAGGTTCCCTGGTCCACCGTTTGAAAAATAACCCCCAAAACATTAGGTTCCCACCACTAGGTTTGACAGAGCTTCTCCTTTTTGTAAAAACTGACTTTTGGCTTCCGAGATTTTTCACAGTGCGGACATCTTGTCATTTTTAATAATACTTCGCACTGTAGCTACTGGAACTTCAAAACATTTAGATATGATCTTATAGCCCTTTCCTGACTTGTGAGCAGCCACAATGCGCAGCCGCAGGTCCTCAGTGAGCTTCTTTGTCTTAGCCATGACTGTCCACAAACCAACAGCAGAGAGCTTCTGTTTTTCACCTGCTGAGTTGATTAAAACAGCTGTTCTCAGTGAATCAGGGTAATTAGGATGCTTTAGAACAGCTTGGACTATTTGGAATGGTATAGAACTTTGGATTTTCCCATAGACTGTGACAGTTTGCAAAGGGTATGAATAGTTTTGGACATGCCACTTTTTGTTCAAATATAAATAAAAGCTGAGATATATTTTTTCCACAATGATGCCTCTTGTACATCGTCTTATCATCTTTTGGGAGAAGCCTGTGTCATTTCTGATTTTAGCCATTTTATTTTGCTGATTGAATAAAAGTAACTTTAAGTCAGAATTTGCCAGGGGTATGAATAATTTCAGGCTTGACTGAAAATTGGAATTTGAAAATAAATACATAAATAAATAAATAAATAAATAAATAAAACTAAATTTGGGGAAAAAATATAACGGATTTCATGGGGCCCTAAACTTGTAGTGTACTTAAAATCTTAAAGGTATATACAGAAAAACAACTGTATTTGCAGATAATATAATAGGAATGAAATAAAAGGGCTCTGTTTTAGGGTGCTTCATGACTGTTTAACACTTAAGTACATTTGTAAATTCACTTTGTAATAATGCCAAATTCAAGTTTTACTTACAGTAGTTTTAATTGTTTTAATAATCTTTTATTTTGCTTTAATAAAAGTACACTTATTTTGATGTACTGACTAACATACTGAAGCATATGTAAAGTACTAACTGTAGGTTGTCATTCAATATTACATTTAATAGCTAATATATTTTATATGTACTAAATTTGAACTTCATCTACAAATGTGCAGTTACAAATACATTTAAATCTATGGCAAGTTTCAATTAAAGACAATCATTACAGTTAAAGTTTAAACATTAATATTTATTTTAATTTAGCATAAATGCTTGTCAGCACATTAAGCAGTACTTTATCATATTTCAAAGACAACTGAATTATGATTTTCAGCTATTTGTTTTTATTATAAATAGTTAAAAACTGAAATTTTTCCTTTCATTGCAATTAACATGCAATTAAAGGGATTGTTCAATCAAAAATGAAAATTCTGTCATTAATTATTTACCATCATGTCGTTCCAAACCTGTAAGACCTTTGTTCGTCTTTGAAACACAAAACTACTACATTCATTGTTAAAATAGTCCATGTGACATCAGTGGCTCAACCATATTTTAATGAAGCTACGGCAATACTTTTTCTGCACAAAGAAAAAAAAATGGTGACCAACAGTGACACTGAAGAGAAGAATTGTTGACTATAGTTGTTATTTTTGTTTTCTTTGCACACAAAAAAATAAACTCGCAGCTTCATAAAATTACATTTGAACCACTGATGTCACATGAACTATTTTAATGATGTCCTTACTACCTTTCTGGACCTCGAACGTGGAAGTTGCATTGCTGTCTGTGCAGGGTCAGAAACCTCTTGAAATTCATCAATAATATCTTAATTCGTGTTATGAAGATGCACGAAGGCCTTACGTGTTTGGAGCAACATAAGGGTAAGTAATTATTGACAGAATCTTAAGTTTTAGGTAAATTAAGCCTTTAAGTGTCCAAAACATAACATTTAGTTTACACACTAGCATTTTCTTTTAAATTATATAATTACTAAAATGTACTTATTTCTCACAAGGGTTATAATGCTTCTATTGAGGTTTTTGTCTTTTTTGGAGATTGACAGTCCTTGTCAGTAACTTTCATAGCATGGAAAGGAGCATGAAGAGTGAATATTCTTCAAAACATCTCCTTTTAGGGTCAACTAAAGAAAAGAATGGTCTGGGAAACATGAGAGTAAAGAATGAAATGATTCAGATTGACTTTTGAGTAAACAGTTACTTGATGTTCGAGCGATGAGTCAAAGTCCTCAGTGACCTGCAGTAAGAGACAGAGACAGACAGAGACTCACCGGTGTGTTGGACTGCTCTATCAGTTTTCTCTCCCACATCTTTAACCGTCTCTCTCTTTCTTTCAGCTCTTGTTCTTTGGTGCTCAGATCTCTCTCCAACCGCTTAAGACGCTCTAAAGTCGCCTCAATCTCACACCTGTTCACACAAAACCATCATATTCATCAACACAATACCAATTCATAAACATATTAATAAGTGATTAGCTTGTTTGCCAGTGAGACCATTTTTTTTTACATTTTAATATTATTTATTGCTTTCAATTTTTACCCACAGTCACACTGTTGTACTATATTGATATTTTAACAACATAAAATTTCACTGAACTGGACTAACTTGAGCAAAAATACTTACTGTCAATAAATGTTAGTTAAAATAATATCAAATTAATTATCTTATTGCTTTCAACTTTTGGATTCCACTGACAATTTTAGTGACATAAGGGCTAGAGCAAAACACATAAAAAAGTATTAAGACATTTGTGTTGAAACATGTTTCAACTGACAAAAACATGGTTTGGGTCTAATAGTGTGCATCATTTTTGTTAAACCTGTATACAAATGTCCCATTTTTAGACATACATGGAGTCCATACTGTTACTCACAAGTATGTATTTTTCATTGAAATATGTTTCCACTAACAAATGGCTATATAGTGTTTTGCAGAAACTGCTGTTTTTGTATGCTAATTTCACTGGGTTGGCCATCAGTCACAGCATACAAAGCTCTGAAATTTTATAAAAGAATAATAGCTGAATGCTGTCTTTAATACCTAGACAGCATAAATGCTGCTAAAGGTAAGACATTTTCTCAGCTGGTCGGCAACATTTAGTGCAGAATCGTCCAGCGGTGTTTCTTTAATTATAGGTGCATAGACTGCATACATTGAGTCATTGTTCATTTGTAATATCTTGTTTCACCAGCAGAGGGAGCATTTTCACATTCTCTCCAGACTAGAGTTATTTCTAAAAGGACAGAAGATCATTTGAGGATCTCCTCCAATCAGGCCCGTCCCTCTCATTTAGCCCCACCCTCTGCCTGCTCCATACTTTCTAAACGTCCTTGTCAGTTTCTTGACAAACGCTGTTGAAATGTTATTTTCACATGTACACAGTTTTCCCTTTTGAAACATCTCTTCCGCTGTTCCTGTTGCTCTCTCTGTTTCTCTGTTTAGCTGTAGGGAGAGACAGGAACCTCTTGTCCCTGTGCTCTGGCCCACGTCCAGTCTTAATATAGCATCAAACACCCTGATCATTCTAGACTTCCAGTACACAAAATGTGTAAAGGGACACACATGGTAGTTTGATTTAACAGTATTGTATTATATTATAACGATTCAGGTCACAGGTTTACATACACCTTGAAGAATCTGCAAAATGTTAATTATTTTACCTAAATAAGAGGGATCATACAAAATGCAGGCTATTTTTTTTATTTAGTACTGACCTGAATAAGGTATCTCACAAAAAATATGTTTACATATAGTCCACAAAAATAAAATAATAGCTGTTCAGAAGTTTACATCCCCTTGATTCTTAATACTGTGTTGCTACCTGAATGATCCACAGCTGTGTTTTCTTGTTTAGTGATAGTTGTTCATGAGTCCCTTGTTTGTCCTGAACAGTTAAACTGCCCCTTTGTTCTTCAGAAAAATCATTTAGGTCCCACAAATTCATATATATATAATTTTCTTTTTTTTTTGTGCCCTTTCCAACAATGACTGTATAATTTTGAGATCCATCTTTTCACACCGAGGACAACTAAGGACAACTATTACAGAAGGTTCAAACACTCATTAATGCTTCAGAAAGACAAACTATAAAATAAATCCAAAATAAAAGAAATGTACACATCTCCATTCTGTTCAAAAGTTTTCACCCCCTTGATCTTAACGCATGACTTTTCCTTCTAAAGCATCAGTGAGCGTTTGAACCTTCTGTAATAGTTGCAAATGAGTCTCTCAGTTGTCCTTAGTGTGAAAAGATTGATCAAAATCTTACAGTCATTGTTGGAAAGGGTTCAAATACACAAACATGCTGCAAAACCAAAGAATTTGTGGGACTGAAGAACAGCAGGCAGTTTAACTGTTAAGGACAAACAAGGGACTCATGAACAACTATCACTAAACAACAACAACAACAAAAACAGCTGTGGATCAACACAGTATTAAGAATCAAGTGTATGTAAAGTTTTGAAAAGGGTCATTTCTATAAATTCATCTATTATTTTCCCTTGTGGACTATATGTAAACATCTTTTACATGAAATTTCGTATTCAGGTCGGTACTAAATAAAAAATACCATGCATTTTGTACGATCCCTCTTATTTTGGTAAAACAATGAACATTTTGCAGATTCTGCAAGGTGTATGTAAACTTTTGACCTCGACTGTATGATCTTGATATTTCTAAAGTATGTAATCATCGGTGAGTTACTGTACCTCCACTCTGCTTTATTGTGCAGGAAAGTGTTGCACTCGTCAGGCAGCTGAGTGTCTTTCCACATGGACTCCAGCGTGGACAGGATGTGTTTGAACAGCGGCCTGTCCTACAACACAATCACAACATCTTCATTAGAACATCAGCATTTTCAACAGGGCATTTCTAAAACACTAAACTAAAAGCTATGAATATATACTGATGACTGGCTCAAAAAAGTCAATCTTACCAGGTCAATAAAAGCATACTCATATTCTGATCTGTTCAATAAACAACACTACATCAAAACACTCCCTAGAGAAAAGAGTACCTCTTATGGAAATAACATTAATTGCAGGGAATAAAGAGATTAAGTTTCAATTTCTATTAAACATTAGCTGAACATTAGAGTGTTTTACATTAGAGTGGATAGAACTTGTCCCTTTGTCATCCAAGTAGTCTTTCTTTCTTTATTTGTAAAGAAATTGTTTTTTTGAGGAAAACATTTCAGGATTTCTCTCCATATAGTGGACTTCTATGGTGCCCCCAAGTTTAAACTTCCAAAATGCAGTTTAAATGCGGCTTCAATTGGCTCTAAATGATCCCAGCCAAGGAAGAAGGGTCTTATCTAGCAAAACGATCAGTTATTTTCTAAAAAAAAAAAAAAAAATACAACTTACAGTATATATTTTTTTAACCTCAAACGCTTGTCTTCTCTAGCTCTGCATGAACTCTGTGTATTCCAGTTCAAGACAGTTAGGGTATGTCAAAAAACTCCACTGTTGTAGCTTTTTTTGTTAAGGGCATTTGATCTTCTTTGCATGTTCACTTTGTAAACACTTGGTCGGTACTTCTGCAGCGATGTGGGATGATTTTGAAGTTGGAGGAGAAAATGAGATGGGAGTTTTTTGACATACCCTAACTGTCTTGAACAGGAATACACAGAGTTCACACAGAGCTAGACAGGATGAGCATTTGAGGTTAAAAAGTATATAAATTGTCATTTTTTGCAAACAACTGATTGTTTTGCTGGATAAAACCCTTCTTCCTCGGCTGGGATTGGAAGTCACTTGAGGGCACCATAGAAGTCCACTATATGGAGAGAAATCCTAAAATGTTTTCCGCAAAAAAAAAAAAATTCTTTACCAATGAAGAAAGAAAGACATAAACATCTTGGATGACAAGGGAGTGAGTAAATTATCTTTAAATGTTTGTTCTGGAAGTGAACTACTCCTTTAAGTACATCTTTACATGTAATTTCATAATTACTTATTGTCTTTGAAATATGGCTAAAGTGTACTGCTGAATGCACTGGCAAGCATTTATGATCAAATATAATATACTTTAATGTCACTTCTATTGTATGTCATGTATTTATTACACATTTATAATGATGAAGTTAACATTATAATAAAGGACTTTACAAGTGCTATTATGTTAGCGAACACCTCAAAATAAGTATATTTCATTAAAAATGACAAAAGATCATTAAAACAATGATTTAAACAATGATCATTAAAACAATGATATACCTTAAATCAAAACCTTTAATTGGACATTGTTACAAAGTGAATTTAAAAGTGTACCCAAGTGTGTTAGTCATAAAAGTATATCTTTTTAACTACACCTAAGTGGCCTTTTGTTTCATTGATTTTGAAGGTACTTTTTTAAATATACTTTAAATATATGCAGTACACTACAAGTGACTAAGTGCACTGCTTTTTCACAAGGGCTTGCAAGGTTCAAGCGGTTCAGATCGCCAGTAGGTCGTGACACATTAACAGCTTTTTCAATTAAAAAGGTTCCTAAGCTGTCATAAACTTAATGAACTGTAGAAACATCCATATGAGTTTCTCATATGGACTTGCATTCTGGGTGTTTTTGATACTGTTCTCTGGCTCAGGCGTGCTCTGTGAGTGACAGGTGAACATCAGTGCCAGCAAACATGAATTTATGAAGCTCACTAGAAAGAGTATGAGTGTTCAGAAGAGATGTGCGACCTGACAGACCGAAACTGAGAGGCAAAAAACAAGCCCTGACATGAACTTTGATTGGATGAATTAAAAATGTCAGGATAAGAGACAGTCATATATTAATAAAGACAGCGGTTATTAATCCTGACCAAACAGCATGTCTTATCTATTACTCATGCATTAATGCATTTCACTTTACCGTGACGTAAATACCAGTCTACTTAAGCACTGCATAATTACTGTATTAGTATACTGCAACATATCACTAATGCCCTGCAATGTAATTACCTAAGGCTTATTGTATGTTTGCGTACAATTTATATTGTATTTGCTGAATATGATCTCATCGGATAATCACACTGTAAGAGCTGATTCAGGTGTCGTTCTTACTTTCGTCTGTGAAAATTTTATTAGCACTGACTTCCACTGTATGGAAAAAAACGTCTAATTTCTTCTCAAAACTTCTTATTTCTTAAAATAGATTCACTGATAGGAGAGAAGCAAACAAATGTAAAAGGCTGACACTAGGCAGAATGTATGCAACGTAATGGCACCAATATGCTAATTAGTTATCTAGTGACATTTAGCAAATTCGAGCAGGCTTTAGCTGCTTTCCATTTAATGAGTTTGGCAACAGTGGTTTAGTCTGTGGTCATAATGACATGACCTCAATCACTCATCGAGTTAAATATGTTTATTTGTTGTCTTACTTTCGGTTCTGTCACCCAACAGCTTCTCATCAGACAGGCGAAACTGGCAGGGCAGCTACTAGGAATTGTCAGCCTCTGCGAAACACACATGAAACATGTCACAAACCCCAGTCTAAACTGCTGCAGATGCTTTATCAGTCACATGGCCAGTCAGAAACTCCCTTTACCTCATGCTTCTCCACCACCAGCCAGGCCACCTGCAGCCCCTCCAGCCCTTTGAAAGGAATTTCACGAGTCAACATCTCCCACAGGACCTGAAAGAAACCCACTTACATGATTAAAAAAAAAAACAGACCCAGTTCATCAACCAGCTGACTATTCAGTGCAACCACACACTGAAAAAAATACTTTGGACCAAAAGAAAAATATGTTTTTACAGCCAAATTTATTTGTTTTATTAGTCTCAATTGATTTGGTTCAAACCTTGAAGCAACAAAAATACTATTTAAACAAAATTAATTTAAAGAGCAGGTCATTTGTTTTCGTTTTTTTAAAGTGTCCTAATATTGTGTTAAAGTCCCCAACAACAGAGTTAAATGCATCTAAGGTCTGAAAACATTGTAATTTTCCTAGAATATACATTTATACATAGGCATTTTTCAATGATTTCAAAATGGTTTGTTCAAAGCAGCTTTGTCTGTACATGTCTGTAATGTCTGTAAACCCCTCCCTTCCATTAACCTACTCTGCTCTGATTGGTCAGCTAACCAACCTGTTGTGATTGGCACAGAGAGGAGTACTTGAGCAGTATACACGTAGAGGGTGCTACCATCTGTGTTGCCAAGTCTGTGGTTGTTTTTGATGTTCGCCGGTTGAGGCGACCCTAATAATGTCATATTTAGCCCTTGGAATGTGAATTTACCAGGGGAACCCTGATAATATGGGGGTATTTTACACCCCAGAATACAATTTTTAATGGGGGACTCCCCCTTCGAAACATGACTGTGCTAGTTATGAGTAGCAATTGGGTGGGTTTTGTTGTGAAAACCTGGTCTTTTCAACATCATGTAAACACTGGCAAAAGTGTTTGTGGGCAGGTCAGAGTGTTCGTATTTCACAGGCAGGCTGGGATTATGCTACTGTCTACCCAGTTCATAGATTGGTGACAGCCAGAAGATTAGATTTTGAATAAACTTTCTTTTGAAAGACAACAGCTTTATGTATAATGCACTTTTTTCATTAACAACTTTGCAGGCTGTTTACACAGAAGGATAGCTGCATTGCAAACTGCAAAACATATTTTTTTTCCGAAAACCCATATGACGTGCTCTGTAAATTAAAAAATGCAAGCAGGTTAGGTTAGGCATGTTCTGAAGCATAGCAGCTGGTTATTAGCTGATTATGCGCTGGTTTTTAGGTGGTTATGAGCTGGTTATTAGCTGGTTATGAGCTGGTTTTTAGCTGGTTATGAGCTGGCCCTGAGCTGGTTATTATCTGGTTATTAGCTGGTTATGAGCTGGTCCTGAGCTGGTTATTAGCTGGTTATTAGCTGGTCATGAGCTGGTCCTGAGTTGGTTATTAGCTGGTTATGAGCTGACCCTGAGCTGGTTATTAGCTGCTTATTAGCTAGCCCTGAGCTGGTTATTAGCTGGTTATGAGCTGGTTATTAGCTGGTTATGAGCTGGTCCTGAGCTGGTTATTAGCTGGTTATGAGCTGGTCCTGAGTTGGTTATTAGCTGGTTATGAGCTGGTCCTGAGCTGGTTATTATCTGTTTATGAGCTGGTTATTAGCTGGTTATGAGCTGGCCCTGAGCTGGTTATTGGCTGGTTATGAGCTGTTCCTGTGTTGGTTATTAGCTGGTTATGAGCTGGTCCTGAGTTGGTTATTAGCTGGTTATGAGCTGGTCCTGAGCTGGTTATTATCTGTTTATGAGCTGGTTATTAGCTGGTTATGAGCTGGCCCTGAGCTGGTTATTGGCTGGTTATGAGCTGTTCCTGTATTGGTTATTAGCTTGTTATGAGCTGGTCCTGTGTTGGTTATTAGCTGGTTATGAGCTGGTCCTGGGTTGGTTATTAGCTGGTTATGTGCTGGCCCTGATCTGGTTATTATCTGGTTATGAGCTGGCCCTGAGCTGGTTATTAGCTGGTTATGAGCTGGTTTTTAGCTGGTTATGAGCTGGCCCTGAGCTGGTTATTAGCTGGTAATGAGCTGGTCCTGAGCTGGTTATTGGCTGGTTATGAGCTGTTCCTGAGTTGGTTATTATCTGGTTATGAGCTGGTTATTAGCTGGTTATAAGCTGGTTATGAGCTGGTCCTGAGCTAGTTATTAGCTGGTTATGAGCTGGTCCTGAGTTGGTTATTAGCTGGTCCTGAGCTGGTTATTATCTGGTTATGAGCTGGTTATTAGCTGGTTATGAGCTGGCCCTGAGCTGGTTATTAGCTGGTTATGTGCTGGCCCTGATCTGGTTATTATCTGGTTATGAGCTGGCCCTGAGCTGGTTATTAGCTGGTTATGAGCTGGTTATTATCTGGTTATGAGCTGGCCCTGAGCTGGTTATTAGCTGGTAATGAGCTGGTCCTGAGCTGGTTATTGGCTGGTTATGAGCTGTTCCTGAGTTGGTTATTATCTGGTTATGAGCTGGTTATTAGCTGGTTATAAGCTGGTTATGAGCTGGTCCTGAGCTAGTTATTAGCTGGTTATGAGCTGGTCCTGAGTTGGTTATT
This sequence comes from Garra rufa, assembly GCF_049309525.1. NCBI lineage: Eukaryota > Metazoa > Chordata > Actinopteri > Cypriniformes > Cyprinidae > Garra > Garra rufa. The sequence goes on from NC_133368.1 coordinate 16,428,713, forward strand.
AGCTGGTCCTGAGCTGGTTATTATCTGGTTATGAGCTGGTTATTAGCTGGTTATGAGCTGGCCCTGAGCTGGTTATTAGCTGGTTATGAGCTGGTTATGAGCTGGCCCTGAGCTGGTTATTATCTTGTTATTAGCTGGTTATGAGCTGGTCCTGAGCTGGTTATTAGCTGGTTATGAGCTGGTCCTGAGGTGGTTATTAGCTGGTTATTTCTGGTCCTGAGTTGTTCCTGAGCTGGTTATAAGCTGGTTATTAGCTGGTTATGAGCTGGTCCTGGGGTGGTTATTAGCTGGTTATTTCTGGTCCTGAGCTGGTTATTAGCTGGTTATGAGATGGTTATGAGGTGGTTATGAGCTGGTCCTGATTTAGTTATTGGATTGTTATGAGTTGGTCCTGAGCTGATTATAAGATGGCCATGAGCTGGTTATAAGATGGTCCTAATCTGGTTATTAGCTGGTTATAAGCTTGTCCTGAGCTTGTCCTGAGCTGGTTATGTACCTGGTCATGAGCTGGTCCTGAGGTGGTTATTAGCTGGTTATTTCTGGTCCTGAGCTAGTTACGAGTTGGTCCTGAGCTGGTTATAAGCTGGTCCTAAGATGGCTATTAGCTGGTTATTAGCTGGTTATGAGATGGTTATGAGCTGGTCCTGAGTTAGTTATTGGATTGTTATGAGTTAGTCCTGAGCTGGTTATAAGCTGGACATGAGCTGGTTTAAAGATGGTTATTAGCTGGTTATGAGCTAGTTATTAGCTGGTTATGAGCTGGTCCTGAGCTGGTTATTAGCTGGTTATGAGCTGGTCCTGAGGTGGTTATTAGCTGGTTATTTCTGGTCCTGAGCTGGTTACGAGTTGTTCCTGAGCTGGTTATAAGCTGGTTATTAGCTGGTTATGAGCTGGTCCTGGGGTGGTTATTAGCTGGTTATTTCTGGTCCTGAGCTGGTTATGAGCTGGTTATGAGCTGGTCATGAGATGGTTATGAGGTGGTTATGAGCTGGTCCTGATTTAGTTATTGGATTGTTATGAGTTGGTCCTGAGCTGATTATAAGATGGCCATGAGCTGGTTTTAAGATGGTCCTAATCTGGTTATTAGCTGGTTATAAGCTTGTCCTGAGCTTGTCCTGAGCTGGTTATGTACCTGGTCATGAGCTGATCCTGAGGTGGTTATTAGCTGGTTATTTCTGGTCCTGAGCTAGTTACGAGTTGGTCCTGAGCTGGTTATAAACTGGTCCTAAGATGGCTATTAGCTGGTTATTAGCTGGTTATGAGTAGGGATGCACCGATCCGGATCGGCCGATCTTGCTTGCGCGTTTTGTCAGTAAAGCCGGTTCTGTAATCAGCGGTAAATGCCATCAGGTGCGTGATTTCACGTTGAGCCATATATACTACACACAGCCGTTGTTCACTGACGAGCTGCGCACATTCACACTGATAATGAACATGGATTTGCGCATCTTGTCTGTGAACAACGGCTGTGTGTAGTATATATGGCTCAATGTGAAATCACGCACCTGACGGCATTTACCGCTGATTACAGAACCGGCTTTACTGACAAAACGCGCAAGCGGATCGGCCGATCCGGATCGGTGCATCCCTAGTTATGAGATGGTTATGAGCTGGTCCTGAGCTGGTTATTATCTAGTTATAAGCTGGTTATGAGCTGGTCCTGAGCTGGTTATTAGCTGGTTATAAGCTTGTCCTGAGCTGGTTATGAACTGGTCCTGAGCTGGTTATTAGCTGGTTATGAGATGGTTATGAGCTGGTCATGAGCTGGTCCTGAGTTAGTTATGAGTTGGTCCTGAGCTGGTTATTATCTGGTTATAAGCTGGTTATGAGCTGGTCCTGAGCTGGTTATTAGCTGGTTATGAGCTGGTCCTGAACTGGTCCTGAGCTGGTTATGAGCTGGTCCTGAGCTGGTTATTAGCTGGTTATAAGCTTGTCCTGAGCTGGTTATGAACTGGTCCTGAGCTGGTTATTAGCTGGTTATGAGCTGGTTATTAGCTGGTTATGAGCTGGTCCTGAACTGGCCGATCCGGATCGGTGCATCCCTAGTTATGAGATGGTTATGAGCTGGTTATGAGCTGGTCCTGAGCTGGTTATTATCTAGTTATAAGCTGGTTATGAGCTGGTCCTGAGCTGGTTATTAGCTGGTTATAAGCTTGTCCTGAGCTGGTTATGAACTGGTCCTGAGCTGGTTATTAGCTGGTTATGAGATGGTTATTAGCTGGTTATAAGCTTGTCCTGAGCTGGTTATTAGCTGGTTATGAGATGGTTATTAGCTGGTTATGAGTTGGTCCTGAGCTGGTTATTATCTGGTTATAAGCTGGTTATGAGCTGGTCCTGAGCTGGTTATTAGCTGGTTATGAGCTGGTCCTGAACTGGTCCTGAGCTGGTTATTAGCTGGTTATGAGCTGGTTATAAGCTGGTCATGAGTTGGTCCTGAGGTGGTTATTAGCTGGTTATGAGCTGGTCCTGAGCTGGTTATTAGCTGGTTATGAGCTGGTTATAAGATGGTTATGAGCTGGTCCTGAGCTGGTTACGAGTTGGTCCTGAGCTGGTTATAAGCTGGTCCTAAGCTGGTTATTAGTTGGTTATAAGCTTGTCCTGAGCTGGTTATGAACTGGTCCTAAGCTGGTTTTAAGATGGTTATAAGCTTGTCCTGAGCTGGTTATTAGCTGGTTATGAGCTGGTTATTAGCTGGTTATGAGCTGGTCCTGAACTGGCCGATCCGGATCGGTGCATCCCTAGTTATGAGATGGTTATGAGCTGGTTATGAGTTGGTCCTGAGCTGGTTATTATCTAGTTATAAGCTGGTTATGAGCTGGTCCTGAGCTGGTTATTAGCTGGTTATAAGCTTGTCCTGAGCTGGTTATGAACTGGTCCTGAGCTGGTTATTAGCTGGTTATGAGATGGTTATTAGCTGGTTATAAGCTTGTCCTGAGCTGGTTATGAGTTGGTCCTGAGCTGGTTATTAGCTGGTTATGAGATGGTTATGAGCTGGTTATGAGCTGGTCCTGAGCTGGTTATTATCTAGTTATAAGCTGGTTATGAGCTGGTCCTGAGCTGGTTATTATCTAGTTATAAGCTGGTTATGAGCTGGTCCTGAGCTGGTTATGAGATGGTTATGAGCTGGTCATGAGCTGGTCCTGAGCTGGTTATTAGCTGGTTATGAGCTGGTTATAAGCTGGTTATAAGCTGGTCATGAGTTGGTCCTGAGGTGGTTATAAGCTGGTTATGAGCTGGTCCTGAGCTGGTTATTAGCTGGTTATAAGCTTGTCCTGAGCTGGTTATGAACTGGTCCTGAGCTGGTTATTAGCTGGTTATGAGATGGTTATGAGCTGGTCATGAGCTGGTCCTGAGTTAGTTATTGGATTGTTATGAGTTGGTCCTGAGCTGGTTATTATCTGGTTATAAGCTGGTTATGAGCTGGTCCTGAGCTGGTTATGAGCTGGTCCTGAACTGGTCCTGAGCTGGTTATTAGCTGGTTATGAGCTGGTTATAAGCTGGTCATGAGTTGGTCCTGAGGTGGTTATTAGCTGGTTATGAGCTGGTCCTGAGCTGGTTATTAGCTGGTTATGAGCTGGTTATAAGATGGTTATGAGCTGGTCCTGAGCTGGTTACGAGTTGGTCCTGAGCTGGTTATAAGCTGGTCCTAAGCTGGTTATTAGCTGGTTATAAGCTTGTCCTGAGCTGGTTATGAACTGGTCCTAAGCTGGTTTTAAGATGGTTATTAGCTGGTTATGAGCTAGTTATTAACTGGTTATGAGCTGATCCTGAGCTGTTTATTAGCTGGTCCTGAGCTGGTCCTGAGGTGGTTATTAGCTGGTTATTTCTGGTTATGAGCTGGTCCTGAGAGGGTTTTAAGCTGGTCATGAGCTGGTCCCGAGCAGATTATAAGCTCATAACCAACTAATGATCATCTTAAACAAGCTCAAACCTGCTTCCATGCTTCAAAACATACCTAATCAGCATATGCTGTTTTTTTTTAAACAGGGGCTAGAAGAATTATTGTCAACCTTTGCACACTCACCACTCCGAACGAGTATGTGTCACAGGTCTCAGACACAGGAAGGCTCTGGATAACTTCAGGGGCCATCCAGGGAAACGTGCCCACTAGAGACATGTGGGTGGTGTGAGAATGAAACTTAGATGCCCCAAAATCACAGATCTGAGGACATTGAGAATTCAATTAATCAAAAGACTTTGATTTTTCATGCTAAGCTAATAAAATATAGAGTAGTTGTAATTCTGTATAAACAGACTGTATGGTCACATACCTTCAGTACTGAATCTGACGTCAGCACAACTGAAAGGAAAACACAAGGTGGTCAGGTCAAAAAATACAGCATCAAAAACACATAGAAGCTTTATTTAATAAAAGTTACAAACCATTTCGAGACTTTAGGTCTCTGTGAATGACTGTAAACGGGGCCTCATCGTGGAGATAATGCATGCCTACATGAGAAAGCACAGCATGCAAACACAAATTGAGAAAGAGCAGAGTTTGATTTTGTAATAGCAATTATTAAAACAACCACATCTGTTGCTTCCCATGCTTCTCTGTGTATATAAACACATTAAATGTGTTTACTGTAGTGCACTTACAATGGAGGCCACATTCAAATACAGAAATGTGAAGCTTGTATTCTTTTCTAGCTTTCAAGCTTGTGGTTAAACATTATGCTTGTAAACAGTGATTTATGAATACAGATTGAAGGCAAACGGGTCCATTTCTTGCAGATTTGAAAGATTAGATATAACTTTGCACAGACAAGATTGGTAACTGATTATATCACCCCAGCGTACTATAATATTACCATGTGTAATGTTATAACCCAAACACAGTGACATATTTTTTGCAGGTATGTGAAGGCAAATGTCAAAGCACAATTCATGCATTGAAATCTCAGTGTTTCTTCCAAGAGGCACATTCATGAATGTAAACAGCTTGTTTCCCTTTACAGGTCAAGTCCGGTCAAAGAAACAGCTGGAAGTTAAAGTTAGTTAAACTGTAATAATATTTACAGCATGCTACCACCCTGCTGGCCTTCACTGGTTTACGCTGGTCAAAGTAGTTGTTGAGATGGTCTGCCAATCTAAGCAGCACCAAAATCACAAAAACATGACCAGGATGGGAGACCTTGTCTCCCCTTAGTATGAATTGCATGCTTGTAATACATTGATATGTTCTTGCCCTTATTAAGGGCAATCTTGAAATCTAAATCTTGAAATCTGAAATGTTTTGTGTAGGCTGTTTCAAACTAGCATATTACAAACAAGCTTTTTTTATAGGCTTGTTATTCTACTGGTCATGAGGGACAATACCAGTATGAATTTTCATATCATTTTAAAAGGGAAACATTATTAATGAAACTTTCTTTACAACAACAGATCCTACAGTCAAACCAAAATTTATTCACCTTCAACATTTCTCACACTATGACTATAAACACTATAAATAAATTATACGGAAATGTTTATTCTGGATGTGAACTTATTCCTTAAACATTAGTGCTGCACATCCCTGGTCCTTATGGTTATATTTTCAAAAGAGTAGACGCATTTCTGCTAGACTTCCATTGTAAGTGTGTTCTGTTGTGCATTTAGAGCATTTTGGTTTTCTTTAATTTCTTTTTTTTTATGTGTGTTTGAGAGTATATAACACCTTTAGCGATGTCCATTGCCCAGGTCATAATCTGCTTCATACTGATGTCTTCACTCTCTGCACTGGACAGATAGTCGAACAGAGATCCACCGCTGGCATACTCTAAGGTATAACACACACACATACATAGAATGTAAATTAAAATGCAAAAAACCTCTATGAAAAGTAGTAAATCTTGTATTGGGCAGTAGTTTTACTGTGAAGGATTGTGTACTAATAGTATTAATTGTCATCAAGTACTGTACTAATCGTTAAACACTGTGTTTATCACAATATCTTATTTCTTGTTTCTCAGTGGCATCATATATATGATCTAGGAAAATTGTAACAGCACACAACATTACATACAATCACTTATATGCAAACACAAAAACAGTCTCAGGACAGGAGGAAACACAATATTTGCAGTAATATTTACATATTTGCATGGCATATAGTTCTTGTGTAAAGGCATCAACAGATTATAGGGGGGAATATTACATACTGTACAGTGAGGAAAAAAATGATTTGATCCCCTGCTGATTTTGTACATTTGCCCACTGACATAAAAATGACCATAATTGTAATGGTAGGTTTATTTGAACAGTGAGAGACAGAATAACAATGAAAAAATGCAGAAAAAACACATTTCAACATTGATTTGCACTGTAATGAGTGAAATAAGTAAAACATGACTTAGTACTTAATGGCAAAACCCTTGTTGATTAGAGGTCAGATGTTTTTTTTTTTTTTGTTTTTTTTTAGTAGTTGGTCACCAGGTTTGCACACATTTTCTCACTCCTCTTTGCAGATCCTCTCCAAATCATGAAGGTTTCGAGGCTGACGTTTGGCAACTCAAACCTTCAGCTCCCTTCACAGATTTTCTATAGGATTAAGGTCTGGAGACTGGTTAGGTCACTCCAGGACCTTAATGTTCTTCTTCTTGAGCCACTCCTTTGTTGCCTTCACGGCGTAGTGTGTTACCAATTATTTTCTTGGTGACTATGGTCCCAGCTGCCTGGGGATTATTGACAAGATCCTCCTGTGTAGTTCTGGGCTGATTCCTCACCGTTCTCATGATCACTGAAACTCCACAAGGTGAGATCTTGCATGAAGCTCCAGACCGAGGCAGACTGACAGTTATTTTGTGTTTCCTCCATTTGCGAATATTCGCACCAACTGTTGTCACCTTCTCACCAAGCTGCTTGGCGATGGTCTTCCAGCCTTGTGTAGGTCTACAATCTTGTCCCTGAGATCCTTAGACAGCTCTTTGGTCTTGGCCATGGTGGAGAGTTTGGAATCTGAATGATTGATTGCTTCTGTCAACAGGTGTCTTTTATACAGGTAACAAGCTGAGATTAGGAGCATTCCCTTTAAGAGAGTGCTCCTAATCTCAGTTTGTGACCTGTATAAAAGACACCTGGGAGCCAGAAATCTTGCTGATTGATAGGGGATCAAATACTTATTTCACTCTTTAAAAAGCAGATCAATTTATATTTTTCTAAAATGCATTTTTCTGGATTATTTTTTTATTATTCTGTCTCTCACTGTTCAAATAAACCTACCATTAAAATTATAGACTGATAATTTCTTTGTCAGTGGGCAAACGTACAAAATCACCAGGGGATTAAATAATTATTTTCCCAACTGTATTAAAATAATTTCAAACTGTGACACCACTGTTTGCTGCAAAACAAACATATCAGTGCACTTTAAGCTCCGGACTTTAACCCCCTTTCAGACACACCTAATTTTAGGGTTATTTCATCATAAATTCAACATTACTGAAAACAGGGGAGAGGCATCATTATCTCATCCAGCAATGAACAGATGTTCACATCTCTCAATAAATATTTGTATAAATTTTGGTTAAAAAAAGGAATATATATATGTCACATGATCCTTCAGAAATCACTCTAATGTGCTGATTAACTTGTATGTTATTATCTATGTTGTGCTGCTTAATATTTGTGTTGAAAATAGTTTTAATATTAATATGTAACATATATTAATATTTAATATTATTGTTTTTTTCTTAAAAATAACAACATTCATTCAAAACAGATTATGCTGTGATTAAAAAAAAAACTTTTGGTCAATCTTGCTAAATACTCCATGTAGTCCCATGTGTTCCTAAAAAAATGCAAACTACTCAAATACAGACACATTACTAATGTATGACTGCAGTTTGCGTCTGTTAATATTCATGAATGCTATATTAGCTTTATTTTAGGTCACTGCGAGCACACATCATATAATAGTCAGATTATCAGGTTCAAACAGAGATACACACACAGAGGGGAAATTAATAACCTCACTGACAAAGCTGAGCTACTCATAAACATGCTCTTATTACATTTACTTTTCATAAAGAGAGACTCAATGGTCTCTCAGTGCTGCAGACCAAAGACTCTTTACAACTTTATGATTATTTATAATCAGTGCAGCTTCATTTGAGTCACACAGAACCAGAGCATGAAAACACTGTTTCGCTGAGATTTGCATTTGACATACACATGAGTGTCATGAATTATATAAGTGTGGCTCATTAAGGCCTGACATGTCATCAGTTATTCTTTAAAAAATGCTAATAACCTAAAAGTTATTTATTTTAACAAAACAAACCACAGGTAAAAATGCAAGAAAGTAACAAAACAGCATGTAGATGCAAACAATACATGATAATGAACTAAAACACAAAAGTAACTTAAAGAGATAGTTCACCCACAAATGAGAATTCTGTCATTAATTACTTACCCTCATGTCTTTCCAAACCCGTAAGACCTTCGTTCGTAATCAGAACACATTTTAAGATATTTTTGATGAAATCCAAGAGCTTTCTGACCCTCCATAGGCAGCAAAGATCCTACCACATTCAAGGTCCAAAAAGGTAGCAAGAACAACAACAAAATAGTCCATGTGACATCAGTGGTTCAACCATAATGTTATGAAGCTCTCAGAGTTTATGAAAAATATCTTAATTTGTGTTGATAAGGCGGACAAAGGTCTTATGAGTTTGAAACGACATGAAGGTGAATAATTAATAGCAGAATTTTCATTTTTGGGTGAACTATCCCTTTAAATACACAGTGATAACAAAATGATGAACAGCTGAAAAGATACAACTTTTTATTTTACTAATATAAGTAAATGCTCAAATAAACATTAACTAAGATTAAGAAATTCTTCAGAAGTACATTTCAATTCTAGTCCATGTAAACTAATGCAGGCCAGTAACTCATCCCAGATTTGTTGAAAGAAAATAAACTGAGGATATTTGTTTATTACTATTATTTGCTTATTATAATCCAAAAGCAAACAAAACCATATGAGATTAACTGAGAAATTTGCATTTCCCGACAGAAGTACCAGCACTTGCAAGTCAGCAAAAAGGTTTATGCAAAAACAAATCATTAGAGGGAGATAGATAGATAGATAGATAGATAGATAGATAGATAGATAGATAGATAGATAGATAGATAGATAGATAGATAGATAGATAGATAGATAGATAGATAGATAGATAGATAGATAGATAGATAGATTCTTTTAATTGTGATGATTTGGCTCACATTTGACAAAAAACCCACCAATTCAATTCAATCTCAACAAATTAGAATACTTCAAAAGACCAATAAAAAAAAACATTTTTAGTGAATTGTTGTCCTTCTGGAAAGTATGTTAATTTACTGTATATGTACTCAATACTTGGTAGGGGCTCCTTTTGCTTTAATTACTGCCTCAATTCGGCGTGGCATGGAGGTGATCAGTCTGTGGCACTGCTGAGGTGGTATGGAAGCCCAGGTTTCTTTGACAGTGGCCTTCAGCTCATCTGCATTTGTTGGTCTCTTGTTTCTCATTTTCCTCTTAACAATACCCCATATATTCTCTATGGGGTTCGGGTCTGGTGGGTTTGCTGGCCAGTCAAGCACACCAACACAATGGTCATTTAACCAACTTTTGGAGTTTTTGGCAGTGTGTGCAGGTGCCAAATCCTGCTGGAAAATGAAATCAGCATCTTTAAAAACGGTGCAGTGACTTTGGTTTTCAAAAAACACAGTGACCAACACCAGCAGATGACATTGCAACCCAAATCATCACAGACTGTGGAAACTTAACACTGGACTTCAAGCAACTTGGGCTATGAGCTTCTCCACCCTTCCTCCAGACTCTAGGACCTTGGTTTCCAAATGAAATACAAAACTTGCTCTCATCTGAAAAGAAGACTTTGGACCACTGGGCAACAGTCCAGTTCATCATTCTCCTTAGCCCAGGTAAGACGCCTCTGACGTTGTCTGTGGTTCAGGAGAGGGTTAACAAGAGGAAGACGACAACTGTAGCCAAATTCCTCAACACGTCTGTGTGTGGTGGCTCTTGATGCCTTGACCCCAGACTCAGTCCATTCCTTGTGAAGTTCACCCAAATTCTTGAATCGATTTTGCTTAACAAGCCTCTCAAGGATGCGGTTCTCTCGATTGGTTGTGCTTCTTTTTCTTCCACACTTTTTCCTTCCACTCAATTTTCTGTCAACATGCTTGGATACAGCACTCTGTGAATTCTTTGGCAATGAATGTTTGTGGCTTACCCTACTTGTGAAAGGTGTCAATGATTGTCTTCTGGACAACTGTCAGATCAGCAGTCTTCCCCATGATTGTGTAGCCTAGTGAACCAAACTGAGAGACCATTTTGAAGGCTCAGGAAACCTTTGCAGATGTTTTGAGTTGATTAGCTGATTAGAAGTCACCATATTCTAAATTATTGAGATAGTGAATTGGTGGGTTTCTGTTAAATGTGAGCCAAATCATCACAATTAAAAGAACCAAAAACTTAAACTACTTCAGTCTGTGTGCATTGAATTTATTTAATACACAAGTTTCACAATTTGAGTTGAATTACTGAAATAAATGAACTTCCACAACATTCTAATTTATTAAGATGCACCTGTATGTTGATCATTCTAGCCAAATGAATTGCAGAAGAATTGTGGAGAATAATAAAGAAAGAATGTTTGTGGAATATTACTAAAGCCCTGCCTTGCAAACAATAAATGCTGCAGTTCAGAGTGATGAGTCATGTTTGACTGACCTGTAACTATTCCATAGTTGGGCGCTTCCAGAATCGCTCCATAAAACTGGATGATGTTTCGATGACTGAGGACACTTAAAATCTCTGCCTGGAAATGCAGCCAATACAAAGAATAAAACAACATCAAAAAGAGAAAATATTCATCTTACAGATTCATTTTACAATTTGTAATGTTTCATTACAAATGGCATTGTCAGCATTTAACCCTGTAGTATTTAACATTTAATACATACATTTCTAAGGCCACTAAGTTATCAACATGATCAAAACTTTGATGTAATTGTTTACATTAGCAGCTAATTTATTGGTAAACCAAATGTTTTTGCTCATTTTGGGCCTCTGAATAAAACCTCTGAGGTGTAAAAAAAAAAAAAATTAAGCAAATTCGACAAACATTTTTGGAAGAGCTCTACTAATATAAAGTGAATTGTATGAAATTTAAGTTTTATTTGATTGCTGGCAATACTTTTGTGTGATTGTACTAACTTTTTAGACAGTTAGTTCCTTCATCAAACTATATTTTTAATTTAATTTTTTACTGGTACAATCCCAAACGCTACCAAATCCATTACGCGGTAAAATCACTATGCTGAGAACAAAGACAACAATGAATCTAGCACTTAAAAGTAAATACACTTCACCCCAAAGACAAACACTGCACTCAGCTGAAACTAATATGACTTAATTATGTGACAATTTTCTCTTAAAGACATAGTCTATGTATTTCAGTTCACAAAAGCCGCTGTGAGAGCGCACGTCTCTCTGCGCAGAGCAGGGGGAGGCGTAATCGCGCTGCTCGGACTGGAGTCGACACACAGAGAGGCAATTAAAATGATTATCACACTGACAATTAAAGCGTGTGTATGAAAAGCTCGGGCGACTCTCACTCCCACCTCTTTTTCAATCTTCAGAAGCTTTTTCACCGCCACCTCTTTGTCCTGCGAGAGCCAGCGGGCACGATACACACTCCCGAAACTCCCGCCGCCGCAGTTCTCGTAGAAGAGGATGTCATCGAATTTGATTTGCACAAAGGAGGCGCCCAGAGATGCCATGGCATAATGGCACTTAGAAACACGCTTCTCTCCTGAAGAACGGAGAAAAGAGAAGAGGATGAGACGAGAACGAGGGACGAGGCTCCTCAGAGGAGAGATGTTGTGATTTGATCTGCCACTGAGAGAACTGCTCACTTCTACTCCGCTGAACACACACACACACACACACACACACACACACACACACACACACACACACACAGAGCGAGCTGTCAGACAGAATCCACTCACTCTAACAAGTTTTGCTTAAGTGTCAGGCTGGTGTGAATGTAATGTTTGATGCTGTGTGTGTTTGTGGTTGTGCTGGGTAAGTTTAACACTATTACATATTTAAAGGAATTGTTCACCCAAAAATGAAAATTTACTAATCTTCAGACCATCTGAGATGTAGATGAGTTTGTTTCTTCATCAGAACAGATTTGGACCGATGTAGCATTACATTATTCGCTCACCAATGAATCTTATGTAGTGAATGGGTGCCGTCAGAATGAGTCCAAACAGTTGATAAAACCATCACAATAATCCACAATAATACATCAGTTAATGTCTAATTAAGCAAAAAGCTGTGTGTTTGTAAAAAAAACAAATCCATCATTAAAGGAGTAGTTCACTTCCAGAACAAAAATGTACAGATTTACTCACCCTTTTGTCATCCAAGATGTTCATGTCTTTCTTTCTTCAGTCGATAAGAAATTATGTTTCTTGAGGAAAACTTATTAGGATTTCTCTCTGTATAATGGACTTCTATGGTGCCCCCAAGTTTGAACTTCTAAAATGCAGTTTAAATGCAGCTTCAAAGGGTTCTAAGTGATCCCAGTCAAAGAAGAAGGGTCTTATGTAGCAAAACGAACAGTCATTTTCGAAACAATCTGACAATTTATATACTTTTTAACCTCAAATGCTCGTCTTGTCTGTCTGCATGAATGTATTTCCGTTCAAGACAGGTATGTCTCGTCTTCTTCCCCAACTTCAAAATCATCCTACATCGCTGCAGAAGTACCGAACCAGTGTTTACAACGTGAACATGCAAAGAAGATCAAATGCCCTTTATAAAAAAAAAGGGTAAAACAGCAATGTAAGGCAATTTTGAAGTTGAAGAAGAAAACGATATTTTTCGACATACCCTAACTGTATTGACCCGGATTACACAGAGACTACACAGTCATATGTCAGATCATTTTGCTAGATCCTCGGCTGGGATCCTTTAGAGCCCTTTAAAGCTGCATTTAAAATGCATTTTTGAAGTTCAAACTTGGGGGCACCACTGAAGTCCACTATATTGAGATAATTCCTGAGATGTTTTCCTCAAGAAACATAATTTCTTCACAACTGAAGATAGAAAGACATGAACATTTTGGATGACAAAGGGTTGAGTAAATGATCTGTACATTTTTGTTCTGGAAGTGAACTAGTCATTTAAGGCATTTTATCTTCAAACCATCGCTTCTGGCCAAAATATGAGACCATCATCCATAACAATGCTTCCTCCAGTGATAAAGTCCATCCCCTGTTGTCCTCTCACATCAAAATCCACCCACATATTTGTTTAGAACTTTAGCAATTATAGGCATTTTACTAAAGTGGCCCTGTCCCTTTCGAATTTTTTGGCATCCCTTTGTGACGGTGAGTTGAAAGTTCTACTTTTTTGATAATTATTGATATTCACCCATCAGGTTGATTGGGGTGAGCCTTGGTGACGTTGTCGGTGGTGTGAGTACTACCATCTCTCCACGTTTAAAGTCTCTTTGCCTTACATTTTGGTCTGGATGACCAGTTTTATGTGGGGATCGCTGTGACTGTGACCATTCTAACAATTACAATTATAGGGTTTCAGCGTTACATGCTTAAACACCTCTTAATTAGAGGTTGACCGATGTATTGGTTTTGCTCTTTCCGTTTGCTCTGTTGTTTTAAACCCCAAACTATGTCATCTATGTCGCTTTTTGATCACTCTTGAAGTGAACTTATGTCCGTTTGGTGATTAAATAAACTGTTGTAGACCGCCATTTGAACTGAATGCGACACATCCGGCGTATGTGATAATGATACGAGATCCCCTGGATGAAGCACTGGCTTTTGCTCGGTTTGACACTAAACTATTTTGTTATTTTGATTAGACATTCTTCAACGGTTCTATAACAGAAGCACTTAAACTGTGAGAGTATACATACAATATCCATATGACGTACTGTAAGTTCAATACTATGGCTTTTGTGTAGATGTTCAAAGATAGCCATCTTTTCCTTGACTGTTGATATGAAATGGTACCATAGATTTGCAGCAGATCTTCATTTTGTGAACTATTCCTTTAAATCAGCAGAATTCATAACAACAAGGTTCAGTTCATGCAAGTTGATAAGCAAGAAATTTGGTGTATGATCAACAAGTGGACAATCCCTACTGTTGATGCCCACCTTCTGCCTCTCTGCACTAATATTTCCCTTCCTTGTCAATGTTTTACAGGGAATTCCTCATATCTGCAATCAGACCACACGACATGAACTCATCCATACACTCACACTGATCTAGAATCAGCTGACAGCTGACTACTACTAGTGTAAATCATATCAGCAGGCACCCCCTGTAAAAACCAAAGTTCGCTTAATTGTATTGAATGTGCACATGTAATGTACTTTAAATCTTAAAAGTAGATTTTTATTTTAAAAATACATACAATATAATATTAATGACCTAAAAGGCCACTTAAGTGTACTTAGAGTTCACTTACATGTTTCCTAAAGGGTTAGTTTAACCAAAAATGAAAATTAGCCCATTATTTACTCACCCTCGAGGCATCCTAGGTGTATATGACTTCCTTCTTTCAGACCAAACCCTTTCAGAGTTATATTAAAAATTGTTTTGGCTCTTCTAAGCTTTATAATGGGAATTGGCGGTGTTTCTTATCAACAGTCCAAAACAAGTCCAATAAAGTGCATCCATCCATAATAAAAAGTGCCTCACATGGCTCCAGGGGTGAATAAAGGCCTCCTGTAGCAAACTGATGCGTTTTTGTAAGAAAATATCCATATTTAAAGCATGATAATTACTTTTCTCTAGTTTATGCTTGTGAAGCTGCTCCAGGCGGATGATGTAGGACAGTGAGATGTGACGAACGTGGAAGCACAGGAAGTGAGGCACTTTTTATTATGGATGGATGTGCTTTATTGGACTTGTTTTGAACTGTTGAAAAGAAATACCTTCCCATTGCCATTCTACTACTCGGAAGAGCTAGAAGAATTTTTAATATAACTCTGATTGCATTTGTCAGAAAGAAGGAAGTCATATACCTAGGATGCCTTGAGGGTGAGTAAATAATGGGCTAATTTTCATTTTTGGGTGAACTCTCTATAACACACTTAAGTACGCTTTTAAAAATCCTTTGTAATAACCAACTGCACAGCAAAATGCCAACCTCTCAAACACCCCGGCAATGCTCTAGAAACCACCCACAACTCCTTACAAATCACAACTCACAAATCTTAGCCACCTAAACATTCAAAATGAATACAAATCAATACAAACACAAACATATTTGTCTGTAAAAATATCAGTCACAGACAAACATCCCAAAGTATCTCCCTGGGTTTGTGATGCTTACAAATTATAAATGCATCTTGTTCTGAGCTGAAAAAGACAGAGGAAATTGTTGCTGGTGTATTGTTCGTTAGTTTCTGGTTTCCACCGCTGTAATTATGGATTCTGGAGGGCTGGACTGCTGGGATGTGCAGCGGGTTTAAGCTCCATTCTCACAGAGGGACGCCACAGCACTTGGGCGCTTTGGGCCGATTTGTGTTATATTTAGCAATGCAGGATGCAGATCCACTGGTGCTGAGTACATCCACATGCGCACTCACAGAACAGAAAGAGACTCTAGTGGACACTGGACAATCACATTTGTATAAATACAGCAGCTCCAAAATTGTTGGGAATTTCATTGATTTTGATACAAAATATCAATGCAAGTGTCATCAAATGCTGCAGGAGGTTTTCTTCGCTAGACTTTATAATATTTTTTAAAAAGAGCACTTGTTACCGAAATAATATTCTTCAAAAGAATATGATTAAGAGTGAATTTAAGTACATAAAAGAGTTTTTTGGAAAATTAACTGTTGGCATGTTAGCAGTTTGTGCATTCAGCTGAAATTTAGAGTGTTTTCTGACCCACTTAAAAGAGTAGTTCACTTTCAGAACCAAAAATGACAGATAATGTACTTACCCCCTTGTCATCCAAGATGTCTTTCTTTTTTCAGTCGTAGAAATTATGTTTTTTGAGGAAAACATTTCAGGATTTTTCTCCATATAATGGACTTCTATGGTGCCCCAAAGTTTGAACTTCCAAAATGCAGTTTAAATGCAGCTTCAAATGGCTCTAAATGATCCCAGCCGAGGAAGAAGGGTCTTATCTCGCGGAACTATCGGTTATTTTCTAAAAGCATTTACAATTTATATACTTTTTAATCTCTACACAGAGTACACACAGAGCTAGACAAGACAAGCATTTGAGGTTAAAAGGTATATAAACTGTAATTTAGAAAGCTAGATAAGACCTTTCTTTCCTCGGCTGTGATCATTTAGAGCCCTTTAAAGCTGCATTTTGGAAATTCAAACTAACAAGGGCACCATAGAGGCCCATTATATGAAGAGAAATCCTGAAATGTTTTATTCAAAAAACATAATTTTCTTATGACTGAAGAAAGAAAGACATGAACATCTTGAATGACAAGGGGGTGAGTACATTTTCTATACATTTTTGTTCTGAAAGTGAACTACTCCTTTAAGTAAGACTTAAGTACATATTTATATGCAAATTCAGAATTCCGTTGTCTTTGAAATACGGTTAAACTATTGCTGCATGTACTGACAAAATTCAGCTAAAAACCTTTAATGACATTTCTAATGACATTTCTGTTAAAATGTCTTGTAATACAGGGTTTCTGCAGGATTTTCAAATCTTATTTAATGCCTTTTAATGCCCTTTTTAATGCCATTTTTAACATTTTTAATGCCATATGCAACCAATAACTAACACGGCTGTGTTATTTTTTCATGCGGCCTTACAATGAGGCAACAAAGAACATGCTGAACATAATTAGAAATGTATCAGATTCAGGAGACAACTTAAAATGTCAGCGTTTATTTGCAGATTTCAAAATGTCAAATATCAAGTCTGAACAGAAAAAAATTCAGAAACTTCGAACTCTTAGAGGCTAAAACTGTCCGCTCTTAAAAAATCTGTGTCACACAATTTTGGACCGGCCAGAAGCAATTAGCAAACTGGTTCCATGTTTATCATATTTTGCGACAGTGAATCAAAGTTATTAATTATACAGGCTAATCTAAAGTTACTATCTAAAGTTTTAATGCCTGTATAAAACAATTTAATGCTTTTTAATGCCATTTAAGGCCTTAATTTTCGCAAAATCAATTTAATGACTTTTAACGCTTTTTAATGCCCAGCGGAAACCCTGTAGTACCTTAAAAAATAAATAGTACATAACTGTACTATTGAATAAAACACTGCAGTTAAAATGATAATCAAGTGCTTTACATGTGCTTTAGCATGTTAGTCAACACATCAAAATAAGTGCACTTCTTTAAAGCACGACAAAATATTTTTAATATAGCTTTAAAGTATAATTTTAGCTTCTAATTCAACATTTTTACAAAGTGCACTTAAGTGTGTTAAGAAACAGCCATGATAGTGTCTCCCATTTAGTCTATTGTCCTTTTATTTCATTAATATTATATTCTCTGCAACGAATTTTTGTAAAATATACTTTTAGGATTTGTAAGACTCTACAAGCGCACATTCAAAACAATTAAGCAAACTTCTTTTTCACAAGGGTCTTTGTCTCCCTTCCTAATTGTTGCTCAGTGTCTTTTATGAGCTGGTGTTTTGGTTATTTTTAGTAGATGTATGAAGTCACTTCTCTTCAAGTTACTAAACCACAGGTGTAGACAATCACATTAAATGTGCAGATGCTGATCAAACAACAGTGATTACAATATTATTTGTCAGCTTTTTTCTTTTTCTTTTTTTGCATGTTTTCTAACTGCTGCATTTTTCCTTGAAAAGTCTAATTGTGTTATTTTTCTTTAAAAGAAATGACATTCGCTGACTGTTTTATATCTAACGCAATGACATTAGCGCATTTTAAGTATGCCTTAAGCGTCAAGACACTTTTTAGTTGAGTCTTATACGCTCCATTTCCTCACTGAATTATGAACCAATAGGATGATAGCAGCTTTCCTCTATTCATATCTCAGCACGCGGTCTCCGTAGAGGGAACAGAAAGTAAAAGTGGCAGAATAGTTAGTATTTTTCTTCATCTGGGAAGGCCTGTTTTCCACACAATGTAGCATACAGTAAACTGCAGAATGATTTTCACCTCACATCAACACAAATCAACTAAAACTCATCTGAAACAATATAAAGTGATGTAACAAAGCTATCCCCCTTCTTACAAATCATAAACGCATTATTACATTGTAATTACCTTGTAAGAACATGTTTGATGAACCTTGAAGCAAAAGATGAATATCAAAGTAGTATCCACCGCACATGGCAGCATAGTATTTGTGTAAATTATATTATACAACATAAACACTAACAGTTATATGAAATGGAAACGATATGAACTTGTCAATATTATTGTAGCAAAATCTTAAACCTAAACCTTGCTCTTAAACCACACGTGAGATGATTTATATGAATTTTATGCATAGTTACAGCTCATTATTAATAAGTGATCATATCCGGAGTATTTCCTCGTAAGCTCTCCCTGCCTGTGATGCGGGATGACCAGGAACAGGTTCAGACAGATCCCAAAAAAACATGAGCTCCCGTTCCACACCACGCTAGCTGTCATCCAGCAGCACACACACACACACACACACACACACACACACACACACACACACACACACACACACACACACACACACACACACACACACACACACACACACACAGTGCTGATTATTATTATACTGTAACATTATGAGACAAACACACACACGTACCCGCACTCCTGTATGCTGCTGTCAGTCTTCCCGAGAGATATGGACGACAGTCAAGAAGATCTTGCTTTGACTTGTGACTCAGTGTCAGATATTTCCAGTGTCCGGTTCGGTGATTTCACGTGTTACAACAACTTCCTGATCAGAGATGCCAACATCAGACTTGACGCAGCAGAACAGGAGAGAAACAGGGACACCCAGCGGACAACAATACAAAACACTGGGTAAAATGATAGTTACACAGTACACACCAATCCTGCACACGATTTATTAAAAAGTATGTCATTTAAAAACGACTTTATATATATATATATATATATATATATATATATATATATATATATATATATATAGACCATTTCAAGGATGTAAACAATAACAAGCGCGTTGGAACGTTACTGCGCATGTCCGGTCCTGAAACATTTCCGGTAGCGCTATTTCTCCGATCTGTCAATACGAACACATTCTTTTAAAATCTAGCGAAAAAGCTAGTTAAGGTAAAAAAGCTGCTCATTAACTAATCGATGCTGCGTGCGTGTACACGGGAGATTGCTAAAAGCATATCACATGAACGGAAATATTGTGAACATTTATTCGTACAATGGATGTCATCAGTCTGAAGCAAGCAGTGCAACTTACTTCATGTTTTGTTCCCAAGATATCCGGAGGTTGTTCGTGATTAATTTACTTGCATTGCGTGGTCAGTCTGTATTTCTGTTTAAATATTTGTTTTCATTAGTACATTACTTTTCACAATACATATCGTTCCAAACAACGCTAAATGTATGCTATTAAACTAAGCGCTCGATGCTAACATGTGTTCAACGTTAGTTTGGTCAAGTTTGTTGCTGTGGAACAGTGCAAGTGGAGGGTATGAATGCTCCGAGTCATCATGTGATCACAAATAAACAAGATCGTCGCAATTCAATGCTGGCTAACGTGTTTTACATAAACCTGTATATCTGCAGATAAACGCACACACAAACACACACACATAAAGCATTCATATATGTTTTTATGCACGTATTTACTGTTCACACCCACACAAATTTTATATATATTCATGTGAAAATGAATACTGGTGTAATGTAAAGGCTGATGCTAATTCAGCTTTGCACAACATATTTTTTATAATAGAAATCATTTAAATAATTAATCATGTTAATAAACATAAAATACTTATTTCAAAAACATAAAAAACTACTTTGTCCAAACTTTTGACCAGTACTGTATATAAACAAAAAGCGTTCTCTCACTTTCAACTGTTTTTATTTCCAGCACATGTATTGATATGTAAATATTTGTATGAACATAAAATGCTTCAACAAATGAAACAACAACTGAAACAACATTTGAACTGAAATGGAGTACAAAGGGGGAACAAATATCAAAAGCAGCAGTCTGTATCTGGCCTGGTCATCAGTCGCTTGAAGTACTACACTAAATTACTGAATACTACACTCAAGTTCTCAATCACATCTGGGTGTTGATATGGTCAGATGTGGTTTGTCACTGCAGGATGATCAGCTGTCCTTGGGTGTCTACAGATGATGGCTCTCCTTACACTGCCTTCTCAGATTTGGTGACCCTTCTGTATTTCTGCAACTGTTTACATCAGTTTAGAATACTTTCTAGAAAACAAAACAAAGGATATTAGCCATCATTATGAAAATGTATATAACATTTAACCAATTCTATGGGAATTACAGGGAGCTAACAAATTTCAGTATTACACTGTATTGTCAGATTTAGTGACCCTGCTGCATATTTACAACTGCTTACATCAAAATGCTTCCTAGATTAAGAAACAAATGATATTAGAAATCACCTGTATAAATTGTGTTTACATTATATAAGGATAAAAGTAGAAAAACAATTATTTAATATAATGCACAATATAAAAAAATAATAATGCTATTATTGCTTAATACGTAAGTACATCTTGGAATTAACATTACCAAAGCTTATGTGATGGAAAATAATATTTACCATAAACATTACGTTTTGTAAACTACTGCCGTTAACTGTTACACAATATGACATTCACGTACTTTCATGTTACTCACTGCATTTGTCAACTGACAAAATAACTAGACGACTAATATGAATTTAACCCACATAACACTTGGGTTATAATAATAAAACAGAAATAAAAAACTTGCCTTTTTTCATTAACGTTACACACGAAAGCTAGATGCATATGTAAACAATGACAAAATGCTACTTTAAATTATGCAGCATCATACTTGAAGAGTTAACGTAAAGATATACAAATAAACCGATTAATTAAAAACGATATTTACTTGCCTGAATCGAAATGTGCGCTGTATATCCTAGAGTTGCTTGTTATCCAGCCTTCTCCTTCACTGCCGCAACACGGGTACGTTTCGCTGAAATCTACCGTTAAACACGTCTCAGAATGTTAGTACCGCCCCAGAGGGAGCACACAACCACCGAACGACAAGGATCTAATTTTAATTTAGACAATTAAGCAGGATGTTTGTATATATATGACCGCAATCCCACTGTTCATAAAGCGCTTCTCGCCATTGTTTTGAATGCGCTGGATCACTAACCGGAAACGTCCTGGGACCAACGACGTCACTTCCTTAAGCCGCCGAATAGCGCTTGAAATGGTCTATATGCATGTCTTTATATATACTGTGACGAGCGTCCCGCACAGTTAGCAGCGTCGCCCTGGAAACCAACGAGATCCACGCCCTCACGCTCATCACGCTGGAATCAGTCTCAGCTGCATCTCATCAGCCGGCGTCTTTATAAGCCGCGTGCCGGCTGACTCAGTTGAGAACGATCTCCAAAAGAGCGGTGACACTAATGGTTTCTCTCCTCTCTCATAGACAGCAGCTGAAGACTGATTCCCCCGCACTTTTCACTGGATCTGCACCGAGCACGAGGACTGAGAGCACCGACTGTCACGAGCTTCACTCAGCCAACGGCCAACACTTTCACTTTTGCTCACACGTTTGTTAATAAATCCACCCTCCGGGGCTAAACAGTGAGTTTTCTGTCCTGTCTTCCTTCCCACCCGTGACAATACATAATAAATATACACAGTATACATAGACATATTACATTAACGAAAACTCTTATTTTGGATGTGATTAATCGCTATTAATCGATTTGACGGTATAGTGATTTCTTAAAACATATAAATATTAAAATAATTTGTAATCTATTATATATAAAAATGTGTGTATGATCAAAATGTATTAATCTTAGAATTTAATAAGTATGTGATACATTTTTCACCTGTTTACTAAAAAAAATCTGTTCTTAAAGGGAGACACTGAAGGCAAAAACACTGTCCTGTTAAGTTTGAGATTTTGAGCTTTTTGGTTTTTCCTAGTGTTTTTTTTTTTTTTTTTTTCCAGACTAGTGAAAACAAAACACCGAAAAGACACTTAAGTGTTTCTTTTATAGAACTTTATCTATTTATGTCAATAGATTTCAATTACAATGCATATTTTTAAAGGCCATTTTCTCAAAATGAGTTTTTTTTTCTCCTGCACTGAGCCGTAAATCTCCACTTCAGTAGCACTCACACACACCAAACTTGACATTTTTATTCCTGTCTATATCTGGAAGGTTTTTACAGAGGGATTTGTTCATTTATAATTTGCTTGATTTTATACATTTTATTCAACCCAAAATGGTAAAAAAATACATTGGTTTCTGTCTGTTCTAAGTGTGTTTTTTTTTTTTTTTAGTTATGGAGTGACAATATGAGATACCCAAAATTCCCTCTGTAAAAACATTTGACTCTAATTTGTCAAAAAAAAAAAAAAAAATTTTTTTGAAATTGACTTCATCCAATATTCAGATTTTTGTACTAGAAATGTATGCAAATTAGTGCATATTTCATTTAATAATGCTTATTTGCATATTTAAACCTAACATTTTAGAAAACTTGTATTAGAAAAAAAATGTTTGCAATTATCAATGTAATCAATCAACTGGGTAAGTAAGATAACTATTAGTTCATTTTTTATCCTGTTCACCTGCAGTGTCCTGCCTTAAGATGAACAAATTTAAATAAAAAATGACAATACATAATTATGAATAAAAAAGTTATTATACTCACCAAGGCTGCATTCATTTGATTTAAAAATAAATTAAACAGCAATTTTGTAAAATATTATTCACATGATCCTTCTATTATCATTCTAATATGCTGATTTGCCACTCAAAAAATGTAAATATAAAGTCAATAGTGCCATCGATTAATTGCGATTAATTGGATCCAATATAAAAGTTTGTTTACGTAACATATGTGTGTGCACTGTGTATTTATTGTGTATATATAAATACACGTTTATAAATAAACACATGTAAATATTTTCAAATATTTTGTATTTTGTATGTCTTTATATATACATAATAAATATACACAGACATATATAAACAAAAACTGTTATTTTGGATGTGATTAATTGTAATTAATTGATACGACAGATATTGATTTCTTATAACATATAAACATATTAAAATAATTTTGAATCAAAATGTATAATAATAAGCATGTAATAAATATTTTTTTCACCTGTTTACTAAAACAATCTGTTCTTAAGCTGAACAAACTTAAATCAAAAATAACAATACATAATTCTGAATTAAAAAAAGACATTGATGTGTCTGTAACATGTCATTTTATGACAGTTTTATTTACACAATACACACAGAGGTATAAATTTTGCAGACAAGCCACCAATAGGCTTTCGAAATGTGCTCATATGTTCTCATTTCACCATTTAGGGATTTTTTTCCTTCATGCTTAAAATGATATAAATATCTGAATTAAATTTACATCCAGTCCAAAACTTAATTAAAAAAAAAAAAGTTGAAAGGAAATCCAAAATGCTTGAGATGACTAATATACACTATCATTTAAAAATATGGGGCTGGTAATTTATATATAGAATATAGATATTTAATATTTAATTTATATATATATATATACAGGTCCTTCTCAAAAAATTAGCATATTGTGATAAAGTTCATTATTTTCTGTAATGTACTGATAAACATTAGACTTTCATATATTTTAGATTAATTACACACAACTGAAGTAGTTCAAGCCTTTTATTGTTTTAATATTGATGATTTTGGCATACAGCTCATGAAATCCCAAAATACAAATCTCAAAAAATTAGCATATCATGAAAAGGTTCTCTAAACGAGCTATTAACCTAATCATCTGAATCAACTAATTAACTCTAAACACCTGCAAAAGATTCCTGAGGCTTTTAAAAACTCCCAGCCTGGTTCATTACTCAAAACCGCAATCATGGATAAGACTGCCGACCTGACTGCTGTCCAGAAGGCCATCATTGACACCCTCAAGCAAGAGGGTAAGACACAGAAAGATATTTCTGAACGAATAGGCTGTTCCCAGAGTGCTGTATCAAGGCACCTCAGTGGGAAGTCTGTGGGAAGGAAAAAGTGTGGTAGAAAACGCTGCACAACGAGAAGAGGTGACCGGACCCTGAGGAAGATTGTGGAGAAGGACCGATTCCAGACCTTGGGGGACCTGCGGAAGCAGTGGACTGAGTCTGGAGTAGAAACATCCAGAGCCACCGTGTACAGGCGCCAGGTCAAGCCACTTTTGAACCAGAAACAGCGGCAGAAGCGCCTGACCTGGGCTACAGAGAAGCAGCACTGGACTGTTGCTCAGTGGTCCAAAGTACTTTTTTCGGATGAAAGCAAATTTTGCATGTCATTCGGAAATCAAGGTGCCAGAGTCTGGAGGAAGACTGGGGAGAGGGAAATGCCACAATGCGTCAAGTACCCACAGTCAGTGATGGTCTGGGGTGCCATGTCAGCTGCTGGTGTTGGTCCACTGTGTTTTATCAAGGGCAGGGTCAATGCAGCTAGCTATCAGGAGATTTTGGAGCACTTCATGCTTCCATCTGCTGAAAAGCTTTATGGAGATGATTTCATTTTTCAGCACAACCTGGCACCTGCTCACAGTGCCAAAACCACTGGTAAATGGTTTACTGACCATGGTATTACTGAGCTCAATTGGCCTGCCAACTCTCCTGACCTGAACCCCATAAAGAATCTGTGGGATATTGTGAAGAGAAAGTTGAGAGTTGCAAGACCCAACACTCTGGATGAGCTTAAGGCCGCTATCGAAGCATCCTGGGCCTCCATAACACCTCAGCAGTGCCACAGGCTGATTGCCTCCATGCCACGCCGCATTGAAGCAGTCATTTCTGCAAAAGGATTCTCGACCAAGTATTGAGTGCATAACTGAACATAATTATTTGAAGGTTGACTTTTTTAGTATTAAAAACACTTTTATTTTATTGGTCGGATGAAATATGCTAATTTTTTGAGATAGGAATTTTGGGTTTTCATGAGCTGTATGCCAAAATCATCAATATTAAAACAATAAAAGGCTTGAACTACTTCAGTTGTGTGTAATGAATCTAAAATATATGAAAGTCTAATGTTTATCAGTACATTACAGTAAATAATGAACTTTATCACAATATGATAATTTTTGAGAAGGACCTGTATATATATATATATACACACACACACACACACACACACACATTTATATTTTTATATAATCATTAGTGCTGTCAAATTGATTAATCGCAATTAATCGCATCAAAAATAACTGTGTGTGTGTGTGTGTGTGTGTGTGTGTGTGTGTGTGTGTGTGTGTGTGTGTGTGTTATGTATATATATAACACGTTACGTTAACAAAAACTTTCATTTTGGATGCGATTAATCACGATTAATCAATTTGAAAGTACTAAAAATAATCAATGTTGATAATATTTTATTTAAACTATACATTCTTTATAAGAATTTGATGAATAGAAAGTTCAAAGAAACAGCTTTTATTTGAAATATTAATCTTTATAATATAAATATTAAATATTAAAATAACATTATAAATATCTTCACTGTCACTTTTGATCAATTTAATGCATCTTTGCAGAGTATTCATTTAAAAAAAAAAAAAAAAAAAAAAATATATATATATATATATATATATATCTTACTGACCCCAAATTTTTAAACTATATTTTTAAGATCAACATAAACTCAACACGCTCCTTCAAATGATATAAAAAGAGTCTCCAAAAGCTTCCTCAGGACAAAATCTCTGAAAGAAACTCATGATCCAAACTCTAATGTTAGGTGTCGATCTCTTACAAATAAAATCTGAATGAAAGGGGAACATCTCATCCGTGGCAGAACATAAGAAAGGTCACAAACAGAGGTCTGAAGATCCTACAGCCGTACACTGAAACGAAGCCACACTTTCACACAACCAGCCAAAGAAACGAAAGCCCTTGTGCCCAGGCATGTCTGACTGTACTGTGCATATGCTGCGGCGGAGGAAGGCTTCTGTTTCTATACAGCTAGCTTATTGACTGGCAGAGGTAAAGCAGCTTTGATGGGCGTGAATCAGGTCCGGCGCGGCTCCAGCCTGTGGGACAGCTGTGATAGGGTACGCTGGTTGTCAATCACGCTAATGTGACGCACATAGCTCCGCACATCCTGATGGCTTTTACCAGTCACCTGTGGTGCTTCTTGATCTGTAGAGATGAAAAAGAGAGAGCAATGCACAATGAGTTTAGCTGAATCAGATGAACTTAAACATGATTTTGATGTTAGGTTTATGTTTGTGTCTTACTGAAGGGCTGACTCCGGCAGTATCTCATGATTCTGACTGTGTTTGCAATCATTCTCTGGAAAACACACAAGAAATATTAAACAAATCCCATTTAAAACGATCTCAAGAGATGGTGAAATTGATTTTTTGTAAACTTACCATTTTCTCAAAGTTCACCAATCTGTCAGTAAACGTCTTGTTACCCTCATGTGTGAAAGTCATGTCTGAAAGCGCAAAAATGAATGTTAGATGTTTTAGCGATGATCAAATCGGCATCTTTCTGTTTCATAATAAAAATATACAGTTCACAACATTTTGTGGTTTCAATTAAATGAGTATTTTGATTCTTAATTTCATCAGAATTCATAAGTTACTGTAACCTGTTTTGATTGTGCACATAATGCTATTTATGTAGTGCTAATTAATTTATTGTGACTCATTTTGTTGTATACTTAACAAAATAATTATTGTTATGATGATTAGAAATCATTAGTATTGTCTTAAATGAACATACTGTATATATTTGAATAGATTCAATATTTATTATATACAATATTTTATTACGTCAGAATATTAATTATACATATATATACTTGAATAATTATTAAAACAAACCTTACAAAATAAAAAGTACATTTTTAAATGTAAAAATATGCAATCATTACTAAATGAATAATGATAAATAACTGAAATTTTACCATTAATGAATAAAACACGTTTTATTAATAAATCTATTTATAAATTAAAATGAATTAATGTGGAAAATGCTACTAATAAGACCATAAATATATGTAGTATTTATTATATTAAGTATTTTATTACACATCAGAATATTAGTTATATATATTTTCTTGAATAATTATTAAAATAAACCTTACAAAATAAAAAGTACATTTTTTATTTAATTTTTAAAAATATGAATTTACATTTTGACCACAACTGAAATTTAACCGTTAATAATAAAACATATTTTTTATTAACAAATCCAGGTATGAATTAAAACAAATTAAAATGTGGAAAATGCTACTAATAAGACTATAAATAGATGCAATACTTATTATATAAAATATTTTATTACATATCAGAATATTAGTTATAAGTATTTACTTGAATAATTATTCAAATAAACCGTACAAAATAAAAAAGTACATTTTTAATCAAATGTGTAAAAAAAAAAAATAATAATAATAATATAGATAGATAGATAGATAGATAGATAGATAGATAGATAGATAGATAGATAGATAGATAGATAGATAGATAGATTAAATTTAACCATTAATGAATAAAACATGTTTTATTAATCAATTTATTTATTAATTAAAATGAATGAATGTAGAAAATGATACTAATAAGGCCATAAATAGATGCTATATTTATTATATATAATATTTTATTACATATTTTATTACATTTTATTACTTGAATAATGATTAAAATAAATCTTACAAAATAAAAATTACATTTTTTACATTTTAACTGAAATGTAAACATTAATTATTAAAACTTAATAAATGGATTTATTATTTTACTAATAAATTAATTTATGAATTAAAATAAATAAAAAATGTGGAAAATGCTGCTAATGAGACCATAAATAGATGCACTATTTATTATATATAATATCTGATTACATATCACAATATTAGTTATAAATGTTTCTTTAAATAATTATAAAAAAGTACATTTAATAAAAAATAAATAAAATAAAAAATATACAATCATTATGGAATTATTTATAAATGCTACTAATAAGACTGTAAATAATAAAAAAATTATTGTATATAATATTTTATTATATATCAGAATATTAGTTCTAAATATTTGTAATATGTATGTAATCATTCATTATTATATTGTAATGTAATCATTCATTATTATAACTTAATAAATGGATTTATTATTTTACTAATACATCAATTTATGAATCAAAATAAATTCAAAATGTGGAAAATGCTACTAATGAGACCTAAATAGATGCAATATTTCTTATATAAAATATTTTATAACATATCAGAATATTAGTTAGTAAATCTGGTAACACTTTACAATAAGGTTCATTAGTTAACATTAGATAACTATATTAGTTAACATGAACTAATAATGAACTGGACTTATACAGCATTTATTAATCTTTGTTAATGTTAATTTCAACATTTACTAATACATTATTAAAATTTTGTTAACATTAGTTAATGCAGTGTGAACTAACATGAACAAACAATGAACAACTGTATTTCCGTTAACTAATGTTAATAAAGATTAGTAAATACAGTAACAAATGTATTGCTCATGGTTAATTCATGTTAGTTAATACATTAGCTAATGTTTAAATAATGACCCTTATTGTAAAGTGTTACCGTAAATCTTTATTTGAATAATTATAAAAAACTTTATAAAATAAAAAGTACATTTTAAATTTAATTAAAAATTAATAAATAAAATAAAAACTATACAATCATTATAGCATTATTTACAAATTTACATTTTGATCATAACTGAAAATGAACCATTAATTATTAAAAAACATGTTTTATTAATAAATAAATGTATTAATTCAAATAAATAAAAAAATGTGAAAAATGCTACTAATAAGACCATACATAGATGCTATATTTATTATATATAATATTTTATTACATATCAGAATATTAGTTATAAATATTTACTTAAACAATTATTAAAAAAACAAACCTTACAAAATAAAAAGTACATTTTAAATTTAATTTTTACAAATTTAACAATTAATCATTATAGTATCATTTATAAATGTACACTTTGACCATAACTAGAATGTAACCATTAATTAATAGAACATGTTTTTTTATTAATAAATCCAGGTACTAATAAGACCATACATAGATGCTATATTTATTATATATGTGACCCTGGACCACAAAACCAGTCTTAAGTCGCTGGGGTATATTTGTAGCAATAGCCAAAAATACATTGTATGGGTCAAAATTATTGATTTTTCTTTTATGCCAAAAATCATTAGGAAACTAAGTAAAGATCATGTTTCATGAAGATTTTTTGTAAAATTCCTACTATAAATATATCAAAATGTAATTTTTGATTAGTAATATGCATTGTTAAGAACTTAATTTGGACAACTTTAAAGGTGATTTTCTCAGTATTTCGATTTTTTTGCATCCTCAGATTCCAGATCTTCAAATAGATGTATCTCAGCCAAATATTGTCCTATCCTAACAAAACATACATCAATAGAAAGCTTATTTATTGAGCATTCATATGATGTATAAATCTCAGTTTTGTAAAATTTAACCTTATGACTGGTTTTGTGGTCCAGGGTCACATATAATATTTTATTAAATTAATTTCATTTTTAAAAATATTAAAACTATACAATCATGATGGTATTATTTATAAATTTACATTTTGACCATAAATGAAATTTAACCATTAATTAATAAAACATGTTATTATTAATAAGCCCATTTATGTATTAAATAGACTTAAAAATGTGGAAAATACTACTAATAAGACGCAAAGATGTGTTGCAATTCATTTATAAAACGTTTTTTTTTTATATTTATATTTAAATATATATAAAAAATGTGGAGAATGCAACTAACAAAGAACATTTAGGTCTGTCACATTGAATTAATTAAACATTTTTGCAGACAAATATCTATTGTGCCTCTCTGGATGAATTTCTTCTTGTTTTAAATATACAGTACTAGAGCAGTTCTCATACTTCCAGGTGATATATTAATATTATTCAAAAATGTGGAAAATGCTACTAATAAAGATCATGACGATGTGATTAAAGCTCACCTTTAATTAATAAAGGCATGAAAGGAATGATAGGTGGCTCTAACTTGGCCACTGTAAGTCGATACGCTCTGTGATTTCTGGAGGGATCCTGCAATGAGAAAGACAACAGATCTCTGAAATCGTCTTGAAGTACCTTTAATATTAGGTGATACATTAAGATCTATCATACCATGTTGAACTCACCATCAGGTTTTCAAACTCTCCATAAAACTTCTTAAACTTGCTGGGCAGTTTCTGTGAGAAAGCACATTAGAGAATCAGAGTTAAACGTGGAACTAAGCAGTCAGTCATGCCAATGTCTATTATGTGTATGTGTGCGTGTGTGTGGTTCACGCTCACCTCCCATGTCTGACTGAGCCGACAAACCGCAGGGTTTCCCAGGCCCATGATAATGGCAAAGAATGAGTTCAAGTTCTTAAACTCTTTACAGCTTAAAAAAGAGCAAACACACACTGTTTAAAGAAGAGCAATCTCTATCTATATCTATATCCATCGCTGCATCTACAGTCAAGCCCAAAATTATTCATACCCCTGGCAAATTCTGACTTAAAGTTACTTTTATTCAACCAGCAAGCTTTTCTTTTGACCAGAAATGACACAGGCTTCTCCCAAAAGATAATAAGACGATGTACAAGAGGCATCATTGAGGAAAAAAAACATTTCTCAGCTTTTATTTACATTTGAACAAAAGTGGCATGCCCAAAATTAATCATACCCTTTGCAAACTGTCCCAGTCTATGGGAAAATCCAAAGTTCTATACCATTCCAAATAGTCCAAGCTGTTCTAAAGCATCCCAATTACCCTGATTCATTGGGAACAGCTGTTTTAATCAACTCAACAGGTAAAAAACAGAAGCTCTCTCTGCTGTTGGTTTGTGGACAGTCATGGCTAAGACAAAGGAGCTCACTGAGGACCTGCGGCTGCGCATTGTGGCTGCTCACAAGTCAGGAAAGGGCTATAAGACCATATCTAAATGTTTTGAAGTTCCAGTGGCTACAGTGCAAAGTAGTATTAAAAAATACAAGACATTCCACACTGTGAAAAATCTCAGAGGACGTGGTCGGAAGCCAAAAGTGGCACCTGTGCTGGCCCGGAGGATAATGAGAGAGGTAAAAAACAATCCAAGGATCACCACCAAGGCCATCCTGATGAATCTGGGCTCTGCTGGTGGCAACATCTCAAGGCAGACAGTCCAACGGACACTGCACACCACTGGGTTCCACGGACGCAGACCAAGGAGGACACCACTTCTCCAGATAAGGCACACAAAAGCCCGCTTGGCCTTTACAAATGCTCAAGAAGAAGACTTGGTCCTGGTCCTCTGTTTTATGGTCAGATGAAACAAAATTGAATTGTTTGGCCACAATGATGTAGCCTTCATTTGGCGTAAAAAAGGAGAAGCCTTCAACCCTAAGAACACCATCTCCACTGTCAAACATGGTGATGGAAACCTAATGTTTTGGGGGGGTGTTTTTCAGCCGGTGGACCAGTGAACCTAATCACAGTAAACAGCACCATTAAAAAGGAGCAATACATCTAAATTCTCAACAACAACATCAGGCAGTCTGCAGAGAAGTTTGGCCTTGGGCACCAGGGGACATTTCAGCACAACAACGACCCAAAACACATAGCAAAAGTGGTGAAGAAATGATTAGCAGACAAAAACATTAGCGTTTTACAGTGGCCCAGCCAGAGTCCTGACTTAAATCCAATTGAGAATCTGTGGAGGGAGCTAAAGATCAGGGTGATGGCAAGGAGACCCTCCAACCTGAAAGAGTTGGAGCTCACGCTAAGGATGAATGGGCAAAAATACCAGTGGAGACATGCAAAAAGATAGTCAGCAATTATAGGAAGCGTTTGATTGCTGTAATAGCCAATAAAGGCTTTTCTATTGATTATTGAGAAGGGTATGAATAATTTTGGACATGCCACTTTTTGTTCAAATGTAAATAAAAGATGAGTAATAATTTTTTCCACAATGATGCCTCTTGTACATCGTCTTATTATGTTCTGGGAGATGTCTGTGTCATTTCTAATTTAAAAAAAAACTTGCTGGTCGAATAAAAGTAACTTTAAATCAGAAAGGATTTTTCTGAAGAACAGCGAGCATGTCACAAATACAGCCTCTGTGGTTCCCTCCGATCACCACCAGCGGGAACCATCTCCCGATTACTAACTCATTTTGAACTCCATTTCCCACAATCCCCATGCCTGGGACTGATCACCTTCACAGGTGTCACTCATCATCAAGGACTATTTAAACCAGCTTTTCCTACCTCTCCTCGCAAAGTCTTGTTTTGCCGTGCTGACAATTCTGAGTGGTTTTCCCTGTATCCTGTCTTGTTGGTTTATTTACCTGGACTGTTTATCATCTCTGACCCATTTCTGCCTGCCTTTCGACCTTGTGCTTTGTTTATCTGGATTATCTCTCTGTCTGCCTGCCCCCTGCCCTGATTTCACGTCTGTCCTACAGTTACGATTTATGATCTGTCTGCGTTGTTGCATCTACTGTTGTTTGACCCACGCCTGTTTGACTATTCTTTTGGAGTATCTAATAAAGCTGCAAATGGATCCCAATCAGCCTGAGTCTCCGTCACAGGGCAGTTTAACTATTCAGGACAAAAAAGGGATTCATGAACAACTATCACAAAAAAAATACCAGGTAACAACACAGTACTAAGAATCAAACGTATGTAAACGTATATGTCAATTTTTTATAAATTCAACTATTATTTTCTCTTGTGGACGGTATGTAAACATTTTTTATGTGAAATATCTTACTCAGGTCAGTAAATAAAAAAAAAATATAACATGCATTTTGTACGATCCCTCTTATTTTGGTAAAATAATTAACATTTTGCAGATTCTGCAAGGTGTATGAAAACTTTTGACCTAAACTGTATCTATCTATCTATTGAAAGTTGAAACTACCACTTAACTACTACAAACTTAAAACCTTCTGACTGGACCCTATTAAATCTACTTTTCAAGCCAGCATAACAAGCCAAAAACATTACATTGAGTTTGCACTTAAGTATATTCTTTTAGAGCAGGGTTCCCCAAATCTTACCCTGGAGGTCCAATGCGCTGCAGAGTTTAGCTCCAACCCTGATCACACTCACCTACCTGTTATTCTCTAATGATCCTGAAGACCTTGATTAGCATGCTCAGGTGTGTTTGATTAGGGTAAGAGCTAAACTCTGCAGGAAAATGGATCTCGAGGTCCAGATTTGATGATCCCTGTTTTAGAGTATTATTTCCATAATAAGAAAAAGTATACTAAAGTGTACTTTTATTTCACAAGGGACGAGATGTGTACATACAGTACATTAATATCATTAACACATTACTGAACAAAATGATTTGTCACCCACACATACACATCACATGTTTATGAGTGAACTGCAGACTCACTGTGCCGCGATCTTGATAAACTTCTTGAGAAGTTGGACTCGTTTACTGAGCGTGGGACACAAACAAACTTCTGTGACCACCCACAGCTGAACCTCATTAAACCGCCGCAGGAACAGATCCAGATTAGCTGTGGTCTTCTTGAAATGCTGACGGCCAAACGTGTGGTAAATCAGCTCATGCTAAAACACAAATACAGAAAGAATTACTAGAACTGTATTGGAACTGGTGGTTAATAAAATGTAATATAAATGTATGCAAAAAATTTTTTAGGTTTCATTCAAAATATCTTGATTTGTGTTTCGAAGATGAATTAAACTCTCAGGATGTTCATTTTTGGGTGCAATTTTGAATTTTGTTCATACCTCATGTACACAGTCGAAGAGCTCCCAGTCATAGAGCGTCATCTGATGAGCCAGATCTTTAGAGCTCATGAGCTCAAACGTGGACATGGAGCCTGCAGACGGCCCTTCCTGCTCCGGCAGCGGAATCTACATGAACGAGTCGATCGATTGATCAGTTAATCAGCCAATCAGTTAGTTAATGTATGTTTGATCCTGTGTGTTTATAACCGGTGTGTGTTTTAAATGCAGTCTCTGGGGGCTCTTACACACCAAAGAGTCAATCTGGTCCCTCGGGCAGACAAACAGACGGCCATTAATACTCAGTGATGAGAAGATGGACACATCTGATGGCTTTAGAAGCTCTTTATCTGGGAAACACAAACACACAGTCATCAGTCAATCCGCTTTTAAAGATGTCAGTTATCAGCTGCTTCTCAAATGACTAAACAGTCAAGTTACTTATTAAAAATAACTAAGCATTTTTGCAATATTTACATGTCAAAAAGCAAACAAGTTAAAAGGAATAGTCCACCCGAAAATGGAAATTTGCTGAAAATGTCCTCACACTCAGAGTTTGTTTATTCATGGGAACAGATTTGGAGAAATTCAGCATTACATCATTTGCTCACCAGTGGATCCTCTGGAGTGAATGGGTGCCGTCAGAATGAATCCAAACATAAAAACATCACAATAATCCACAAGTAATCAACACCACTTTAGACCATCAATTAATGTATTATAAACCAAAAAGCTGCATGTTTGTAAGAAACAAATTCATCACTTAGATGTTTTTTTTTTACTTAAAACTTTTGCTTTACTGAGCTTTACATTTCTCCATTGAGAAAGAAATTTTGTCTGAATCAGGAGAGAAATATTCACAGATCAAGCACTGTTTACAAGCAAAAAGCAGTTAAAAAACAAACATGTAGGTGGATTTTGATGTGAGAGGACAACAGGAGATGGACTTTTTCACTGGAGAAAGTATTATTATGGATTATTGACTGGTATTTTGGACAGAAGCAACAGTGTAAAGTTAAAACACCTTAGTGATGGATTTGTTTTATTATAAACAAGCAACTTTTTTCTTAACAAGACAATAATTAATGGACTGGAGTAGTGTGGATTACTTGTGGATTATTGTGATGTTTTTATCAGATGTTTGGACTCTCATTCTGACGCAGAGGATCCATTGGTGAGCAAGTGATGCAATGCTAAATTTCTTCAAATCTGTTCTTATGAAGAAACAAACTCACTCAACCAAAACACACATACAAATAGGGCCAGTAAATTTCTAAAAATCCCAGGAAGGTTCCAAAAAATCCCAGAAAGTTTCCAAAATTTCTGGAAAGTTTCCAAAATTTACTGGAAATTTTACACATTTTTGAAACCCTACACACAAACACAAAGCACTTTCTTAACCTTTAAATACCACATCTAATATACAAAGACACACCCGTAATGCCACTTTAGGTTAAGTTGACATCAGGTTCATGTGGTGCTAAGTGTATTTCAGTTTTTTGGCTGAATATTGTCAGTACATTTGGCAGTACATTTTAACCTTTAAGTAATTAGGAACTTTAGAAGTAATTACGAAACTATATAATCACAGTTTGTATCATACAAAATGCATGTTATTGTTTGTTTAGTACTGACCTGAATAAGATATTTCACATAAAAGACATTTACATATAGTCCACAAGAGAAAATAATAGTTGAATTTATTAAAATGACCCTGTTCAAAAGTTTACATACACTTGATTCTTAATACTGTGTTGTTACCTCAATGATCCACAGCTGTTTTTTGTTTAGTGATAGTCCCTTGTTTGTCCTGAACAGTTAAACTGCCTGCTGTTCTTCAGAAAAATCCTTCAGGTCCCACAAATTCTTTGGTTTTCCAGCATTTTTGTGTATTTGAACCCTTTCCAACAATGACTGCATGATTTTGAGATCCATCTTTTCACACTGAGGACAACTGAGGCAACTATTACAGAAGGTTCAAATGCTCACTGATGCTCCAGAAGGAAAAAGCATGCATTAAGAGCCAGGGGGTGAAAACTTTTGAACAGAATGTGTACATTTGACATATTTTGCCCTAATATCATATTTTTCCTTTAGTACTTCCTTTCAGAGGCTACAGAACATAGTTGCATGTTTCCCAGAAGACAAAATAAGTAAAATTTACCCTGATCTTCAAATTCAAAAAGTTTTTACTCCCTGACATTAAGGCAAAATAAGAAAAATGTACACACCTCCATCACTATCACTAAACAAAAAAACACACCTGTGGATCATTCAGGTAACAACACAGTATTAAGAATCAAGTGTATGTAAACTTTTGAACGGGGTCATTTTTATAAATTCAACAATTATTTTCTTTTGTGAACTATATGTAAATGTCTTTTATGTGAAAGATCTTATTCAGGTCCGTACTAAATAAACAATAACGTGCATGCAATAACATGCATTTTGTATGATCTCTCTTATTCTCCAAAAATAATTAACATTTTGCAGATTCTGCAAAGGGGCATGTAAACTTTTGACATCAACTGTAACTGTGTAACTGCAACACTAGTTCACAGTGTAGCAGACTGGCAGTGGGAATGGAGCATGTGTCTCAGAGAGCAGCAGCACTAGGATGCAGAATGTGAAACACTACATCACGATGGGTGCAGCAAAGAGCTCATATTGTCAGCCAGAGGTCAAAGAGATAAGAGTCACTCTGCAAGCATGGAATTAATCAACCTGCAATTAATCAAACACCAATGAAAACTGAGGAAATGGCTGTCAATACAGTGATAAGAGTGGAAAAATAGCTTGCGTGTGTTTGTGTGTGTGTTTTCACCTCCGGCTGAGTTGAGGTGGACGAGCAGAAGATCATCTCCTGAGCCCAGCTTATCGGTAACAGCGGCGATGACCTCTCTGACAGAAGCAGCGACAGGCACTCGGATTGTGGAGTAGGTATGATCACTGCAGTACACCTTAAAGAGGACTTAAGCACAACACACACATTTAAACACTGATAAATCACATTCCTGTCTCAAGGCTGGACCCTTCCTGCTGCCTATTTTTGGTTGATCTATCTATCATCTATCACATCTGTGAAAATAACCAAAGGAGAGCAGATACAGACTCACTCTCATCTGTGCTTTTGATTGGCTGTCTCTTCTGCAGTCTGTCGTTCCCTGTGCTGAACTGCCGCAGCAGGACTTTGTGCTGAAATGAGAGAGAAGGACTATCGCATGACACTTATTCAGCACTGAAGACAATACTACAGAAACTCAGTTTTTTATTTTCCCCTCACCTTTTTCTGAGAGGGCCGGCCATCATCACAGCTGTGAATAGATGTTATGAGTGTAATGATTATGAACATATAAAAGATTCCTCTTAAGTTTCTAAAGTTTCTGATATCTTAACCCTACAATGCCTGTCGTCTTATATTTGATACACATTTATAAGGTCTCTATTTATTTGTTCATCTCTTAATCATCATTGTATTGTATTGAATCATGTGTTTTATCCCCACAATAAAGAAATAAATATATTTAAATATAAACTTATTAAGGCATATTAAATATAGAGTGACATTTAATATTTTATACATTTTATATAAGTAGTCTGCTATTGTATAAAGATTGAATTACATTACAGCCTGTCAGAATTTCATCTCATGTTTTAGCCATATAATATCAGATACTGGCAGGTATCAGAAAATATCAGAAAACTTCCATGTTTTTATTTTTTAAGTACAAGCTCCATATTTTCAATATATCATACTACAGTTGAAATCAAAAGTTTACATACACCTTGCAGAATCTGCAAAATGTTAATTATTTTGCCTAAATAAGAGGGATTATACAAAATGCATGTTCTTTTTTATTTAGTACTGACCTGAATAAGATATATTTTACATAAAAGATGTTCACATATAGTCCACAGGAGAAAATAATAGTTGAATTTATAAAAATGACCCCGTTTAAAAGTTTACATTTACAAAAGTTTAATTTTTAATACTGTATTGTTTTTTGCCCGCTGTTCTTCAGAAAAATACTTGTTTTTTCAACATTTTGTGTATCTGCAACTATTACACAATGTTCAAATTCTCACTGATGCTACAGAAGAAAACAAATTGCATTAAGAGTCGGGGGTGAAAACTTTTGAACAGAATGAAGATGTGTACATTTTTTTATTTTGCCTAAATAAAAAAAAAAATATATATATTTATATATATGTTTCATTTAGCACTGCCCCTCAGAAACTACAGAAGATACTTACATGTTTCCCAGAAGACAAAATAATTGTAATTATTCTGATCCTCAAATTCAAATAATCATTTCTATAAATTGAACTATTATTTTCTCTAATGGACTATATGTAGGAAAGGAAAGGAAAGGAGGTGAAGTGAGGCCAAGTATGGTGAACTATACTAGGAAATTGTGCTCTACATTTAACCCATCCAAGTGCACACACACAGTAGTGAACACACACACCGAGGGTGAGCAGTTGGGGGTACAGTGCGTTGCTCAAGGGACTCACCTCAGTCCCTATTGAGGGTAAAGAGGGTGCCGGTTATTCACTCCCCCCACCTACAACCCCTGCCGGACCTGAGACTCGTACCTGCAACCTTTGGGTTACAAGTCCAACACTCTAACCATTAGGCCACGGCTGCCCCCATGTAAATGTCTTTTATGTGAAATATCTTATTCAGATCAGTACTGAATTAAAAAGAACATGCATTTTGTATATGATTTCTCTTATTTTGGTAAAATAATTAACATTTAGCAGATTCTGCAAGATGTATGTAAACTTTTGACTTCAACTGTATATGAGCCATAGAGAATGTATTAAATATAATACCAATCGTTTTTGACTACTACTTGATATGTCTAAACAGGCTAAAAGCTGTGCTCTTACTTCTGTTTGATGACCTTCTCTAGTTCGGGCAACTGATCTTTCAAAGCTGGGATGTGTCTGGCATCTTCACACACTGTTTCATAAAACTCCTGCAACAAACAACACGCTCAGATTGACAATGAAACACACTAAATCCCAGCGGGATTTCTCTCGAATAAACTCTGATAAACTTTAATCAGCGATCACTGCTGAGCAGATCAGAGCAGACGTGAGTCAGGTGAAGCTGCTGACCTGGAGAAAGTTGAAAGAGCTGTCCTCCTCCTGCAGGTGGTCTGTGTTGATGGCGGCCCACTGTAACACCAGACGAATCACCCTGCGCTTGTTATTGAGAGTGTAATCCATCCGCTCCTGTTCACTGCCCTGAGACGGCTG
Source organism: Garra rufa (assembly GCF_049309525.1). Lineage (NCBI taxonomy): Eukaryota > Metazoa > Chordata > Actinopteri > Cypriniformes > Cyprinidae > Garra > Garra rufa. The sequence continues at coordinate 16,467,999 of NC_133368.1, forward strand.
AGCATGATAGGTGAACGAAAGCTAAGGACTAGCCTACTGAGCCAAAAACTGAGAACCACAATCTGAGAGTTTAGTGACCTTCGCATTTACTGAATTAAACAATATTCACAAAGGACACAGCTATGGTACATCGACCATCTTAATCAAGATGATGAATTACAGAGACTTCAGTTACTTATTTCATCAATCAGTCAGTGCAGCCGTAAAGGATATTGGGCCATGAGCAGTGGACACAGCTGACTGTTCGGGACAAAAACACAGTGCATAAGCAAAAAGTCATCCAAAGCAGGATCTACAGAGAAAGAGAAAAAAGAAAGGTTAATTAAAAGTAGCTACAATTTGCAACATGAGGCTGTGTTTTTTAACTAATTTTGTTACTTATTGAGTTCTTCAGTAATTGCATGTAATGTATGTTTAATATATGCACCGTATAATAAATATATTTAGAGAGTTGCAACTCTTGATTTTTCCAAGACATTTCCAGATTGCTCTGTGTGATTACTGGATAAAGATTTTTACAAAATCATTTTGATCGTTAATTTATTAATGAATCATTCACAATTTTTTTAACCAGTTTGACTGATTCATTGAAAATGAATGATTCAAAACAACAATTCACTCAAACAAACATCTTTATGGCTTGCAAGCAAGTTTTACAAACGCTGTAAACGAGGGCAATATCTACTTTTCAAAATGATGGGGTTGGTAAAATGTTTCATGTTTAATAATTTTGTGATATAATTGTGAAATATGATTACAATTAAACTTATATTGTAATATATGTTAAAATTGTAATTTATTCCTGTAATCAAAGCTGAATTTTCAGCATCATTACTACAGTCTTCAGTTGTCATGATCGGGGCTGTGGGGTTTCCCTCAGCCTCCTGAGGTCGCTATTCACACTGCACTTCTGATAGCATTCACCTGTCCTTGTCGTTAACACTGATTCACTCACAGCTGTTCACCATTTGGACTTTTGTATAAGAATTCTCATTTCTCACTCCTGCTTCATGTCTGCATTGTCTCGTGTCCTGTTTGTTTGATGTCTTTGATAATCCCTGGCTTTTGAGTTCTTGATTTTGGTTTTTGAGTATTTCAGTTTGTGCCGTGTTGGCCTTTTGTTCTGTTTTTTGTGTTTATTAAATTTATTCTTTCCCTCCCTGCATTTGGACCCAGACCCCTTGATTTAAGTGACAGAATGCAGACATCACTAATGGGTCCAGCGGGGAGGAATATTTTTTTTGAGGAGGCGGCGACCACCAGCTCTGTTCCCGACACGGCGGGAATGTCCTTTGAGGCGGCATCGGCTACTCGCTTCGAGTTTATCTACGCCTGCCTGGCTGAGATGGACGCTCTTAGGGCCGAGACTGCACGGATGCGTCCCTGCTTTGCGGTGGGGGCGGAGAGGCTCTTCCGAGGGGAGACGGCGGTGTCCGTTGTCTCCGTTCCTGACGCGCAGGTGACCACGCCCTCTGTGCCTGACGCGGCGGTGTCCGCTATCTCCGCTATCACCGTTCCGGATGCGGAGGCGACCGTTATCTCCGTTCCTGATGCGGCTGCGACCGCTATCTCCGTTCCTGATGCGGCAGGGACCGCTCTCTCTGTTCCGGACGCGGCGGTGACCGCTCTCTCTGTTCCGGACGCGGCGGTGACCGCTCTCTCTGTTTCTGACGCGGTGGTGACCGCTCTCTCTGTTCCTGACGCGGCGGTGACCGCTCTCTCTGTTCCGGACGCGGCGGTGACCGCTCTCTCTGTTTCTGACGCGGTGGTGACCGCTCTCTCTGCTCCTGACGCGGCGGTGACCGCTCTCTCTGTTCCTGACGCGGCGGTGACCGCTCTCTCTGTTCCGGACGCGGCGGTGACCGCTCTCTCTGTTTCTGACGCGGTGGTGACCGCTCTCTCTGTTCCGGACGCGGCGGTGACCGCTCTCTCTGTTTCTGACGCGGTGGTGACCGCTCTCTCTGTTCCGGACGCGGCGGTGACCGCTCTCTCTGTTTCTGACGCGGCGGTGACCGCTCTCTCTGTTCCGGACGCGGCGGTGACCGCTCTCTCTGTTTCTGACGCGGTGGTGACCGCTCTCTCTGTTCCTGACGCGGCGGTGACCGCTCTCTCTGTTCCGGACGCGGCGGTGACCGCTCTCTCTGTTTCTGACGCGGTGGTGACCGCTCTCTCTGCTCCTGACGCGGCGGTGACCGCTCTCTCTGTTCCGGACGCGGCGGTGACCACTGACGTTCCTCTGGCGGCGAGGCCAGCTCACGTTCCTCAGGCGGCGGCGTCAGCTCACGTTCCTCTGGCGGCGAGGCCAGCTCACGTTCCTCAGGCGGCGGCGTCCGCTGACGTTCCTCTGGCGGCGAGGCCAGCTCAAGTTCCTCTGGCGGCGAGGCCAGCTCACGTTCCTCAGGCGGCGGCGTCAGCTCACGTTCCTCTGGCGGCGAGGCCAGCTCACGTTCCTCAGGCGGCGGCGTCAGCTCACGTTCCTCTGGCGGCGAGGCCAGCTCACGTTCCTCAGGCGGCGGCGTCCGCTGAAGTTCCTCTGGCGGCGAGGCCAGCTCACGTTCCTCAGGCGGCGGTGACCGCTGACGTTCCTCTGGCGTCGAGGCCAGCTCACGTTCCTCAGGCGGCGTCCGCTGACGTTCCTCTGGCGGCGAGGCCAGCTCACGTTCCTCAGGCGGCGGCGTCAGCTCACGTTCCTCTGGCGGCGAGGCCAGCTCACGTTCCTCAGGCGGCGGCGTCAGCTCACGTTCCTCTGGCGGCGAGGCCAGCTCACGTTCCTCAGGCGGCGGCGTCCGCTGAAGTTCCTCTGGCGGCGAGGCCAGCTCACGTTCCTCAGGCGTCGAGGCCAGCTCACGTTCCTCAGGCGGCGTCCAGCTGACGTTCCTCTGGCGGCGAGGCCAGCTCACGTTCCTCAGGCGGCGGCGTCAGCTCACGTTCCTCTGGCGGTGAGGTCAGTTCACGTTCCTCTGCCGGCGGGGCCAGCTCACGTTCCTCTGGCGGCGGCGTCAGCTCACGTTCCTCTGGCGGCGGCGTCAGCTCACGTTCCTCTGGCGGCGAGGCCAGCTCACGTTCCTCTGGCGGCGGCGTCAGCTCACGTTCCTCTGGCGGCGGCGTCCGCTGACGTTCCTCTGGCGGCGAGGCCAGCTCAAGTTCCTCTGGCGGCGAGGCCAGCTCACGTTCCTCAGGCGGCGGCGTCAGCTCACGTTCCTCTGGCGGCGAGGCCAGCTCACGTTCCTCAGGCGGCGGCGTCAGCTCACGTTCCTCTGGCGGCGAGGCCAGCTCACGTTCCTCAGGCGGCGGCGTCCGCTGAAGTTCCTCTGGCGGCGAGGCCAGCTCACGTTCCTCAGGCGGCGGTGACCGCTGACGTTCCTCTGGCGTCGAGGCCAGCTCACGTTCCTCAGGCGGCGTCCGCTGACGTTCCTCTAGCGGCGAGGCCAGCTCACGTTCCTCAGGCGGCGGCGTCAGCTCACGTTCCTCTGGCGGCGAGGCCAGCTCACGTTCCTCAGGCGGCGGCGTCAGCTCACGTTCCTCTGGCGGCGAGGCCAGCTCACGTTCCTCAGGCGGCGGCGTCCGCTGAAGTTCCTCTGGCGGCGAGCCAAGCTCACGTTCCTCAGGCGGCGGTGACCGCTGACGTTCCTCTGGCGTCGAGGCCAGCTCACGTTCCTCAGGCGGCGTCCGCTGACGTTCCTCTGGCGGCGAGGCCAGCTCACGTTCCTCAGGCGGCGGCGTCAGCTCACGTTCCTCTGGCGGTGAGGTCAGTTCACGTTCCTCTGCCGGCGGGGCCAGCTCACGTTCCTCTGGCGGCGGCGTCAGCTCACGTTCCTCTGGCGGCGAGGCCAGCTCACGTTCCTCTGGCGGCGGCGTCAGCTCACGTTCCTCTGGCGGCGGCGTCAGCTCACGTTCCTCTGGCGGCGGCGTCAGCTCACGTTCCTCTGGCGGCGAGGCCAGCTCATGTTCCTCAGGCGGTGGCGCCAGCTCACGTTCCTCTGGCGGCGGCGTCCGCTGACGTTCCTCTGGCGGTGAGGTCAGTTCACGTTCCTCTGCCGGCGGGGCCAGCTCACGTTCCTCTGGCGGCGGCGTCAGCTCACGTTCCTCTGGCGGCGGCGTCAGCTCACGTTCCTCTGGCGGCGAGGCCAGCTCACGTTCCTCTGGCGGCGGCGTCAGCTCACGTTCCTCTGGCGGCGGCGTCAGCTCACGTTCCTCTGGCGGCGGCGTCAGCTCACGTTCCTCTGGCGGCGAGGCCAGCTCATGTTCCTCAGGCGGTGGCGCCAGCTCACGTTCCTCTGGCGGCGGCGTCCGCTGACGTTCCTCTGGCGGTGAGGTCAGTTCACGTTCCTCTGGCGGCGGCGTCAGCTCACGTTCCTCTGGCGGCGGCGTCAGCTCACGTTCCTCTGGCGGCGGCGTCAGCTCACGTTCCTCTGGCGGCGAGGCCAGCTCATGTTCCTCAGGCGGTGGCGCCAGCTCACGTTCCTCTGGCGGCGGCGTCCGCTGACGTTCCTCTGGCGGTGAGGTCAGTTCACGTTCCTCTGGCGGCGGCGTCAGCTCACGTTCCTCTGGCGGCGGCGTCAGCTCACGTTCCTCTGGCGGCGGCGTCAGCTCACGTTCCTCTGGCGGCGAGGCCAGCTCACGTTCCTCAGGCGGCGGCGTCCGCTGACGTTCCTCTGGCGGTGAGGTCAGTTCACGTTCCTCTGCCGGCGGCGTCAGCTCACGTTCCTCTGGCGGCGGCGTCAGCTCACGTTCCTCTGGCGGCGAGGCCAGCTCACGTTCCTCAGGCGGTGGCGCCAGCTCACGTTCCTCTGGCGGCGGCGTCAGCTCACGTTCCTCTGGCGTCAGCTCACGTTCCTCTGGCGGTGAGGTCCGCTCACGTTCCTCAGGTGGCGGCGTCAGCTCACGTTCCTCTGGCGGCGAGGCCAGCTCACGTTCCTCAGGCGGCGGCGTCCGCTGACGTTCCTCTGGCGGTGAGGTCCGCTCACGTGACTCCGCTGCACGGGCCTGGCCCGCCATCCCTCCCCCTGATTCGCCTTCCCCCGTTCCTCCTCCCTCCAGACTTATGGAACGTCTGGGAGCCGTTCCGTAGGGAGGGGGTACTGTCATGATCGGGGCTGTGGGGTTTCCCTCAGCCTCCTGAGGTCGCTATTCACACTGCACTTCTGATAGCATTCACCTGTCCTTGTCGTTAACACTGATTCACTCACAGCTGTTCACCATTTGGACTTTTGTATAAGAATTCTCATTTCTCACTCCTGCTTCATCTCTGCATTGTCTCGTGTCCTGTTTGTTTGATGTCTTTGAAAATCCCTGGCTTTTGAGTTCTTGATTTTGGTTTTTGAGTATTTCAGTTTGTGCCGTGTTGGCCTTTTGTTCTGTTTTTTGTGTTTATTAAATTTATTCTTTCCCTCCCTGCATTTGGACCCAGACCCCTTGATTTACGTGACATCAGTGTCACATGATCCTTTAGAAATCATTCTAAAATGCTGATTTGCTGCTCAAGAAACATTTTTGATTATTATCATTGTTGAAAACTGTTTTTATTAATACAACTTCAAAAGAACAGCATTTATTTGCAATAGAATTTTTTTTTAAAACATTATAAATATTCTCACTGTCATTCAACAATTTAATGCATCCTTGCTAAATCAAATTAATTTATTTTGAAAAGAAAGAAAGAAAGAAAGAAAGACATTTTAAACTTAAGTTTAAAAAAGTAAGTAATGTATATGATGACATATTTTAGGGCAGAGCATACAGTAACACAAAAATGTTCATTATATGAATCCCCATGACTTTTCCAGTCCTGGAAAATAAAAATAAAAATCCTTAACATTTCCATGTTTTCCATTAGTGTGGGAAATACTCCATTGTTCATTTATTTATTGAAAGCTTATGTACAGTTGAAGTCAAAAGTTTACATCCCCCTTTCAGAATCTGCGAAATGTTCATTATTTTACCTAAATAAGAGGGATCATACAAAATGCATTTTATTTATTGCAATAGATTTTTTTTAATTATAAATGTTCTCACTGTCACATTCAACAATTTAATGCATCCTTGCTAAATAAAAATAACTTATTTTGAAAAGAAAGAAAGAAAGAAAGAAAGAAAGAAAGAATTTTATTGTTTTTTTTAGTATTGACCTGAATAAGATATTTCACATAAAAGATGTTTACATATAGTCAACAATAATAATTAGTTTACAAAAAGTTTACAACTCCTTGATTCTTAATACAGTGTTGTTACCTGAATGTTCCACAGCTGTTTTTTTGTTGTTGTTGTTTTGTTTAGTGATCTTGTTCTTGAATCCCTTGTTTGTCCTGAACAGTTAAACTGCCTGCTGTTCTTCAGAGAAACTGGTTTTCCAGCATTTTTTAGATCCATCTTTTCACACTGAGGACAACTGAGGGACTCATATGCAACTATTACAGAAGGTTCAAACACTCACTGATCCTCCAGACAGAAAAACAATGCATTAAGAAATGGGGAGTGAAAACTTTTGAACAGAATGGAGATATGTACATTTTTCATATTTTGCCTAAATGTCATATTTTTTCATTTATTACTGCTCTTCAGAGGCTACAGAAGATGTTTCCAAGAAGACAAGATAAGTAAAATTTACCCCAATCTTGAAATTCAAAAAGTTTTCACCCCCCGACTCTTAATGCATGGCTTTTCCTTCTGAGGCATCAGTGAGTGTGAATTTTCTGTAATAGTTGCATATGAGTCCCTCAGTTGTCCTCAGTGTGAAAAGATGGATCTCAAAATCATACAGTCATTGTTGTAACTGAAAAACGAAAAAATTGGTGGAACCTAAAGGATTTTTCTGAAGAACAGTGGCCAGTTTTACTGTTCAGGACAAACAAGGGACTCATGAACAACTATCACCAAACAAAAGCCACTTCCTGTTTTACTATTTATCTGCATATTTCTCTCACAGAATGCATTGCATAGTACCTGACTCTGTGAACTGGGAGTCAAGTTTCATTGTCTCCAGAAGATGTTCCAGAATCTTCTCTGGAGTTCCTGACATCACTGTATACCTGAAGAACAGGTGCAGGTAGTTTGAGGTTATACAGCAGTTCACACTTATTTCATAGTAGTCTTAAAGTCTTAACGTTGATAGAAATTGATAGAAGAATAGAAATTATGTACTTGAGAGGAGAGGAACTGGAGCCCCTGTTGTTAGTTTTCTCCAAAACCAACACATCCTCCTCATGTTCCTTCAGACGGACCGTGTTTGCCTCCACATCCTGAATACACACACAGATGAAACAGAATGAGATTTAATCATAACAAATCGAATGTAATGTACTAAAATCTAAAATGACTAGTTAGGTCACTCAACAGAGAGAAGTGATGTGCTCAGCTAATGCTGGATTAGTGCTGTTGTGATAGTGTCCATCTGAGCTATCAGACGTCAGCAGTTTAGCAGCAATACACACTAAACTCACTATTACAGCACTGAACTGAGAAATCAGATCATACAGCGGAATTAACAATGGAGTGATCAAATAAAGGTGCTGTTTGTCACTTGTTTTCCACAATGTCACCTCTGTTGTAATTCAGCAACACTACCAGTAGAGGGAGACTAATACTCAAGTTATAGCAGGGGTTCCCAACCTATTTTGTCTGAATGCCTATGATCTAAATGTCTAATATTTACTTCACTTGAGATTTAACGTAATGTTTTATCCTTTGCATTATTCAAGAAATAATGAGTTTAATGACTAATAGGGAAGACGGTGGTTGTCATTGCATTAAAATATGCAGCTGTATTTTATCAACTGTAAAAAATAAATGTACTCTTAGAAATAGGGAAAAAGTATGACAACTATCCCCGGTTTGCTCTTAAGATCAGAAACTATGCCTTGTTAAAGACTGTATTAAAAGACTTTGTCCTTCAGCATTTCTATCAGTTGCATTCTTCATACATACTTGTTTTTGTCCAGTTGCATCATGCTGTGTAATTATGCAACTAATGAGTCTAGAATGTGAAATCTAAATTAAATCACTAAATCTCACTATATTTGTTTAGATAGTAGGCATCCTGTTTCTGTGTGTTCCAAAGGCACACTAACAGCCACACACACACACACACACACACACACACACACACACACACACACACACACACACACACACACACACACACGCGCGCGCACACGCACACGCACACACACACGCGCACACACACACACACACACACACACACACACACACACACACACACACACACACACACACACACACACACACACACACACACACACACACACACACACACACACACACACACACACACACACTCAGACTGAGCTTCCGCTTAGACGCTGCTCTGGCTTTCCTGAGCTCAGCTCTCTATTGTCAGAGCGCTGGGAGAGAGATTCTCATGTGCTGCTGATGGACGGATCATTATACAATACAAACACACACACAAATGCACCTAGAGAAAACTATTAGAGGATAATTAAATAGTCATTAGGCCAACAGCACACTAGCAAAAATAGAATTATGGAAAAAAATGGCATAAGGGGAATTGTGTAGTATCAAAAAATGTTAGACTAATCTAAATTTAAACTATTTTTTCTTTATTTACTTATTTTTTCACTTTTTTGCTTAGATTCTGGGATGCTTTTACATCAGTAGCGGAGTTGTTCACATGTATGCTGCAAACTTCTTGGCTGCTTTTCCTTCACTATCAACTCAACTTTTATTTTATGTATTTATTTATTTATTTAAAAGTTTAGGTTTGTAAAAAAAACATGAACTGAAATAAAATATCTGCAAACGATTACTTATTTCAGCTTTTTAGATGGTTGCTAAGGCAACATTTCTCATTTTTTGTTTCATTTAAATTTAAATTTAACAATAAAATAAAAGAAAGAAAGAAAGAAAGAAAGAAAGAAAGAAAGAAAGAAAGAAAGAAAGAAAGAAAGAAAGAAAGAAAGAAAGAGAAAAAGAAAGAAAGAAAAGAAAGCATTTTTAAACATTAGTGTATATGATGACATTTTAGGGCTTAGCAAAAACATTTCTAATTTACATTTAATTTCAATTTAATTACTAAAACAATAATATAAAATTAAATTGAATAAAATAAATAAAATTAATTTAAACAACAATATAGACAAAAAACTAATTAAAATGACAAATCACAACAAAATATACAAATACAAAAAATAAATAAAAATAAAAATAAAAGCTGTCAAAATATTACCAAAAGCCATGAAAGTATATTAATGATAATACAATACTAAAATGGTAGATATAAGTTTTATTGATAACTAATACTTAAACTGAGACGTTTAAAATCATTTTCTGGTAAATAAAGCTGAAATAAAATACATATATAAGATGAAAAACTTAAACAACAATTATAAATGTTGATTTGGCAACTACCTGAAATACTGAAACTATGTAAACTTAAACTAAAACTGAAATAAAGGTAAATATAAAGGAAAATCAGCAAGCTAAGAAAAACTAAAAAGCACAATTTTAAGTTATTAAACTAAAAACTGAAAATCTAAAGATAAAAGCTAAATATCAATATAATCTATAATATTATATATAAATCATACTACTACTCAAACTGGTACAATTTAGATCTGTCTATAAATTAATTTCACACAGTTTAGTGTATGCATACAGTTTTGCATACAGCAACTAGTTAATTTAGGTCTAAGATTCTACTTCATTTATTTATTTATGCTTTTTTTATTTTTTTATTTCCTTTTATTTTATAACTAGTTCATTTAGATTTAACAACATCCACACGGAGCACATTCTACTATATTTAATTGAATGTTATTTATTTATTTTATATTTTATTAAACTTTTTAACATCACTAAATGAGTTTAAATATTGCACCAACAAATCAACTTATACGCTACAATTTCTACAGTGTAGAGTATATGACAAAACAGTTTTCTGAGTATCCACCTTATTTTTCCCTGTATGAATGGGCATGGCCATTTGTAAATTTTATGGGTCTGGCTTCCGGTCTCATCCGCATCCAGCTATTTTTAGCTGTACAAAACAGCTTGTTTTGCTGCTTAATATTGCAAACAGTTTTAATGTTTACTGCACGTTGTTATTCTTCTCATTATTTCCCTACAGCGGCTAATGAACCGGAAGTCTTGCCCATAGACTTACTTCCCCATTGAAGAATAAGGTGGATAGGGCATGTGTTTTGTTGTGAATAGTAACCCCTGACCCTGAGGATTCTGTTGAAGTCTTCTTTATCCACTCTCAGGAAGTGGCAGTTGTCCTCTCTCAGTACGATAGACGCTGCCCGAGGTGCGTCATTCACCAGAGCCAGCTTCCCGAAGTCATCTCCCTCATGTAACGTGCATACTACGCCCTGCAATGAGACATGACATCTAAACAGCCCGCTGCCGTCTGCCAAGAGCTAGACAAACCAGCAAAGAGCACAGACAGTGATGAAAACATATTCCAGCTGTAATTCAATTTTCACACACTCTTTCCTGGCACAGTCGGCATGTACTAGAATTGGCTTGAGTGTGATTAGCTGCTCCGCATTATCACACATTAAACGCTTCATTAGTCTGCTGAATGTGAAGCATTAGTAGGGAATTACTAGTCTGACCTTTCCATAGATCACCACGTTAACAGAGCCCTTCAGGATGATGTACCATGACGTGCCCTCCTCCCCTTGATTAAACACTAGGAACAAAAAAGATCGATAGTGAACTCATCTGATGCAGAACACAGACACATGTTACATAGATAATCACAAACTGAAATTCCACACTCAGTTCTGAATGATTTGACTTCATTTTGTAAGTTAAGTTAGTCAAGCAGGTTTGTGGTGTAATGGGTTTAACACTTACACACTGTCCCTGCTTTGGCGTGGGACTCAAATATCAGAACACCAGCTAGTTCCCTCTTCACCTGGAAAAAAAACACAATACAACACTAGTGTTGAAATAAATGTCACCATGTAATTATTTGATATTTGATATTTTTTTAATACACACCTATTAAAGCTCCTATTAAAGGGCACATTGAATGCAAAATGCAAAATGCAAAAAGTTTGCATATAAATGTGTGTTAGCAGTGTGTGGACACAACCACCCTACAATGATAAAATTCCATTCACTACTTTGTTTAATCTCCAAAAAAACGAAACAGTCTCGATTATCAAGCCGTTTTGATTTTCTGAGCAGTATGACATCATACTGCTTAAGCCCCGCCCACAAGTGTGGACAGACTGTCCGATATTAACATATTCCCACCCTCAGCCAGCTGTATGCTGTAGTTGTAGGGGCGGGGTGAGCAGAGCTCATTATCATTTAAAGAGGCATGCACTGAAATGGGTTGCTGTGAACAGAGCTGTTTTTGACAAGGTAAAAAGGGTGTTGTTTTACACAAGCACTGAGGAATTTTGACCAAAGTATGTTACAGACATTTCATAAAGGCCCTAAGGAATCATATCAACTTGTGGAAATTTAGCATCCGATGTCTCCTTTAAAACATGGCAAATGGTTATTTAACCATAATGATGTACTTTAAAGTAAAAATGTGATCATTACAAAGTGAACTTTTTAAGAAAGTAAGTAATAAAAGTGCACTTTCTGAAATCAAAATTGAAGTTTTTTGGCTTTTAAAAAAAGTTTAAATTCACAAAAAGTTTAAATTCACAAAAATTTACAGATAATTTACTCCCTTATGTTTTTTGAGGAAAACATATTAGGATTTCTCTCCATATAATGGACTTCTATGGTGCCCGCAAGTTTGAACTCACAAAATGCAAAGCCAAGAAGAAGGGTCTTATCTAGATCAAAACGATTGGTTATTTTCTAAAAAATTACAATTTATATACTTTTTAACCTTAAATGCTCGTCTTGTCTAGCTCTGCGTAAATTCTGTGTATTCTGGTTGAAGACAGTTTTTTCGACAGGGTATGTCGAAAAACTCCCATCTCATTTTCTCCTCCAACTTCAAATTTGCTCTACATTGCTGTTTTACCTTTTGTTGTAAAGGGCATTTGATCTTGCTCACTTTGTAAACACTGGGTCGGTAGTTCTGCAGCGATGTAGGGCGATTTTTGAATTTGGAGGAGAAAATAAGATGGGTTTTTCGACATACCCTAACTGTCATAAAAAGGAATACATAGAGTTTACGCAGAGCTAGACCAAGACGAGCATTTGCAGTTAAAATGTGTATAAATTGCTCATTTTTTTTTAGAAAATAACCAGTCATTTAGCTAGATAAGACCCTTCTTCCTCAGCTGGGATCGTTTGGAGCCCTTGGAAGCTGCATTTAAACTGCATTTTGGAAGTTTAAATTCTGGGGTACCATAGAAGTCCATTATATGGAGAGAAATCCTGAAATGTTTTCCTCAAAAAACATAATTTTTTTTATGACTAAAGAAATAAATACATGAACATCTTGAATGACAAGGGGGTGAGTACATTATCTGTAAATTTCAGTTTTCTGTTTCTCACACAGACTGCTGGAGCGGATCATATGTGCGAAACAGCGCAGACCACAAAACATATCAAACCCATCTGAATTCTACACAGAATGCTATATTTTATAGCAATATGGATGAGATTGTGGCTGTCATACACTGACAAATGCGGCTTTAACGAGCTCAGTGGCTCTGGCCTAAGTTGTGCTATAAACAAAATACTATTGGCTACTAAAAAAAGGGGGCGGGACTGCTTCATATTAAAATTACATCAACACATAGAATAAAGGTGTCTTTCACCTTTAAGTACACTTAAGTGGCCTTTTATTTCAGAAATATTATATTATCTGCAAGTACAGTTTTCTATATACTGATATATATATTTTTTCAGGATATTTTATATTTGAAGTGCACTACAAGTGGAAATTTAAGCACACTTCTTTTTCACAACTGTACAAGTGGTAAGGACTACTTTTATGGTATTTTTTGTCTTTGATGAAGATGAACAGCATCGCTTCCCATTCACTTTCATTTCATGAGAAGCATTCTGCAAAAGGTCTGCCTTTATATTACACAGAATTTGCATTTGTGTCTCAATTGTTCTTTTACTGTAACGTGTGTACACCAAACTAATTTCCTCTATCCTAATGTAATGTGTACTTACAGTGGTGGACAGATGTGATAAGGCTTTAATATGCAGCAGCTCCTCATAAATGATCTCCAGGTCATCTACTGTCCTCTGGCCAGGTCTGCAGAGAACAGGACAATGATGTCATCGGCAGACATGACTTTCAAACTTATTCTGACATTTTCAAAAGTTTTGTCCTGGAGCAGATATTACATCTCCCAGGACCTTTAAAAGGTATCTGCTTCAGTTACAGCATGCATATAAAAGTCTAATCTGCCTTTGGAGACTTTCAGACTATCAGAATTGTGGGAAAGTTCGTAGGAAAGCAGCCAAACAGTAGCAGATACAGATCGGATCACTCCGAGGCACTTCTCTTAATAACCCAAGAGTCCTCTGGGGGACATAATGACTCTTATATTAATATATTAACAGGCTTCTGAGGAGGAACGTACTGTTTACTCAGGATCATCCGCAGATGGGCGTCAGGTCCGATCTGAGAGAGGAGCAGGAGGGTGTCCTGTAGTTCTTCATCACTCTCTTTCTTCTCTTCCTCAGTGGGCAGGGGTGTGTCCTCTGTCTCATCGTCCAGGAAGCGATAAAACAGATACTTATCTTGGAAACTCAGCTCCTGGTCCACTGCAGCCAAACACAGAACAAACTGGTAATGAAGACCAACCACACAACACAGAAACAGATGTGACCATATCACATCTTTAGTGTAAACAAGACTCTTGTGTGGCTCATTCTACATTCCCAAAGATAAATAGTACAAAGCGTTCACTGAGGCAGTACATTTTCAAAAGCTGTGTACCATTTAGGTACTAATATGTACCGTTAAGGTACTTATATGCACCCTTAAGAGGCAAATAAGATACAAAGTTGTACCTTTTGAAAGGGTACTGCCCCATTGACAGCTTTTGTACCTGTTTTTTTTTTTTTTTCTGAGAGTGCTAGGAGAAATGTATGGAAGCCCTTTTCCGCCACTGAATAAAAATAAAAAAAAGCTTATTGCAACTTTTACTGTCATTTCTGATTTTTTTCCAGAACTGTGAGATATAAACTCCCAATTATAAGGTATAAAGTCAGAACTGTAAGATACAAACTAGCAATTTTGACTTTTTCTCAGAATTGCGTGATATAAACTCACAATTGTGAGAAATAGAATCAGAATTACAAGATAAACACTTGCAATTCTGACTTTTCTTGCAAATGCAAGTTTGTATCTCACAATTTGGGTTGCTTTCTCACAATTGCGAGTTTAAATCTTGCCATTTTGACTAGGTAACTTGCAAATGTGAGTTTTTATTACGCAATTCTAAGAAAAAAAGTCAGATTTGTAAGTTTGTATCTCGCAATTCTGACTTTGTAACTTGAAACTGTGAGTTTGTATCTCGCAATTCTGACTTTGTAACTTGAAACTGTGAGTTTATGTCTCGCAATTCTGACTTTATTTCTCTGAATTGCAAGTTTATATCTAAAGAATCTGACTTTATATCACAATTCTGAGAAAAAAAAGTCAGATTTGCAGGTTTATGTCTTGCAATTCTGACTTTATTTCTCTGAATTGCAACTTTATTTCTCAGAGTTGCAAGTTTGTACTGCAATTCTGACTTAATAACTTGCAATTGCGAGTTTATATAATGCAATTTTGAGAAAAAAGTCAGATTTGCAAATTTACATCTCGCAATTCTGACTTTATAACTTGCAAATGAGTTTAATTCTCAAAAATCTGACTTTATAACTCACAATTGTGAGTTTTTATTACGCAATTCTAAGAAAAAAATCTGATTTGTGAGGTTATGTTTTGCAGTTCTGAGAAAAAAAAATCAGATTTGCAAGTTTGTATCTCGCAATTCTGACTTTGTAACTTGAAACTGTGAGTTTGTATCTCGCAATTCTGACTTTATAACTCGCAGTTGCACGTTTATATCTAAAGAATCTGACTTTATATCACAATTCTGAGAAAAAAAGTCTGATTTGCAAGTTTGTCTCGCAATTCTGACTTTATTTCTCTGAATTGCAACTTTATTTCTCAGAGTTGCAAGTTTGTTTCACAATTCTGACTTAATAACTTGCAAATGAGTTTAATTCTCAAAAATCTGACTTTATAACTCACAATTGTGAGTTTTTATTACGCAATTCTAAGAAAAAAATCTGATTTGTGAGGTTATGTTTTGCAGTTCTGAGAAAAAAAAATCAGATTTGCAAGTTTGTATCTCGCAATTCTGACTTTGTAACTTGAAACTGTGAGTTTGTATCTCGCAATTCTGACTTTATAACTCGCAGTTGCACGTTTATATCTAAAGAATCTGACTTTATATCACAATTCTGAGAAAAAAAGTCTGATTTGCAAGTTTATGTCTCGCAATTCTGACTTTATTTCTCTGAATTGCAACTTTATTTCTCAGAGTTGCAAGTTTGTTTCACAATTCTGACTTAATAACTTGCAATTGCGAGTATATATAATGCAATTCTGAGAAAAAAGTGATTTGCAAGTTTACATCTTGCAATTCTAACTTTATAACTCACAATTGTAAATTTTTATCACACAAGTCTGACTTCATTTCTCAGAATTGCAAGTTTATATCTGAAAAATCTGACTTTGTAAGTTTATATCACGCAATTCTAAGAAAAAAGTTTAATTTGTAAGGTTATATCTTCATTTCTCAGAATTGCGAGTTTATATATCAAAAATATGACTATAACTCAGTTGTGAGTTTATATCTCACAATTCTGACTTTATAACTTACAATTGGAAGTTTATAACTCAAATATTTGACTTTATTTGACTTTTTGTGAGAAATAGAATCAGAATTACAAGATAAAAACTTGCAATTCTGACTTTTGCAAATGCAAGTTTGTATCTCACAATTTGGGTTTCTTTCTCACAATTGCGAGTTTAAATCTTGCCATTTTGACTAGATAACTTGCAAATGTGAGTTTTTATTACGCAATTCTAAGAAAAAAAGTCAGATTTGTAAGTTTGTTTTGCAGTTCTGAGAAAAAAAGTCAGATCTGCAAGTTTGTATCTCGCAATTCTGACTTTGTAACTTGAAACTGTGAGTTTGTATCTCGCAATTATGACTTTATATCTCACAGTTGCAAGTTTATATCTAAAGAATCTGACTTTATATCACAATTCTGAGAAAAAAAAGTCAGATTTGCAGGTTTATGTCTTGCAATTCTGACTTTATTTCTCTGAATTGCAACTTTATTTCTCAGAGTTGCAAGTTTGTACGGCAATTCTGACTTAATAACTTGCAATTGCGAGTTTATATAATGCAATTTTGAGAAAAAAGTCAGATTTGCAAATTTACATCTCGCAATTCTGACTTTATAACTTGCAAATGAGTTTAATTCTCAAAAATCTGACTTTATAACTCACAATTGTGAGTTTTTATTACGCAATTCTAAGAAAAAATTCAGATTTGTGAGGTTATGTTTTGCAGTTCTGAGAAAAAAAAATCAGATTTGCAAGTTTGTATCTCGCAATTCTGACTTTGTAACTTGAAACTGTGAGTTTGTATCTCGTAATTCTGACTTTATAACTCGCAGTTGCACGTTTATATCTAAAGAATTTGACTTTATATCACAATTCTGAGAAAAAAAAGTCTGATTTGCAAGTTTATGTCTCGCAATTCTGACTTTATTTCTCAGAGTTGCAAGTTTGTTTCACAATTCTGACTTAATAACTTGCAATTGTGATATATAATGCAATTCTGAGAAAAAAGTGATTTGCAAGTTTACATCTTGCAATTCTAACTTTATAACTCACAATTGTAAATTTTTATCACACAAGTCTGACTTCATTTCTCAGAATTGCAAGTTTATATCTGAAAAATCTGACTTTGTAAGTTTATATCACGCAATTCTAAGAAAAAAAAGTTTAATTTGTAAGGTTATATCTTCATTTCTCAGAATTGCGAGTTTATATATCAAAAATATGACTTTATAACTCAGTTGTGAGTTCATATCTCACAATTCTGACTTTATAACTTACAATTGGAAGTTTATAACTCAAATATTTGACTTTATAACTCAGAATTGCAAGTTTATATCATGCAACTCTGAGAAAAAGAGTCAGATTTGCAAGTTTATATTTCACAATTCTGACATTATAACTCACGATTTTGAGTTTATATATTGCGAGTTTGTATCATGCAGTCAGAATTGCGAGATGTAAAATGACAACTGCTAGAAAAAGAAAGCCAGAATTGTGAGATAAAAAGTCACAATTACCTTTTTTATTCAGTTGTGGAAGCGGGCTTCCATAGAAATGATCATCTGCATTAGGGCTCCTTTAAACTGTTCTCATGTTGTGGTGTCAAGTCACATTTATTTATAAAGTGCATACACTTATACAATACAGTTTCAAAGCAGAGTTAAATTAATAAACAGGAAAATGCCAGTATTAATGTTCATGTTAATGTCCATTATAATTCATCAGTTGTAAAAATACTTACATTTCAGCTGTAAAGCAGCTCTACAGAAGGCAACCGTGTAACTTTTTTATTTATTCCATTAAAGAAAGTAAAAAACAGTACCACAATTTAAAATAACTGCTTTCTGTTTGAATATACTTTAAAATGTATCCCTGTGACCAAAGCTACATTTTCAGCATCATCACTCCAGTCTACAGTGTCACGTGATCCTTTAGAAATCATTCTAATAAATTAATTTATAAATCCTAAAACATTAGAATAAATGTCTCATCTGTAACATTTGATCAGCTTAACATGCTCTTACTGAATAAAAATATAAATTTATTTAAAAAAAAACAGTTTTGAGTGGTAGTGCATGAGTATTACACACTCACCATGATTTAGGACGCCCTCCTCCAGCAGTACTTGCCACATCCCTACAGCCTGAACACGAGAGTGAACACAGGAAGTGTGCTGCATCAGCCAATCAACAAGCTCCGTGCCCATACAGCACTGCCTACAACACACACATACAGAATACAGATAATTCATTAAACCACTCAAAACAAAACACAAACTTAACGAAGAGAGCAGTCTTTAATTAGTTTAAATAGACATTATTATTAAGTGCAATGCAATAAAACTCTAAGCCTACACTTACCTGTATGTTTTAAGGTGGTATTTCCTGTCTCTGATCATGTGAGGTGCTCGGGACAGGATGGTGTTTCGCAACACTTTACCTGCCCGTAGGATCTTTTCTGAGGGCACCTGAGAGCCAAAAACAAACGCAGAGAAACAGAGAGAGACATACAGACATAAACCACTCTATATATTACATACAATATATAATATCAAACAACTCAACACTGTGATTGACAGGTGTCTGATAACAGGGATGGTTGCAATACCTGAGTAATGTATTTGGGGTGAAGTTTGGTGGGACTTTGAATGAATGATTTCTGGAAAACAAAAGGAAGGGGATGAGATGGATGTGGGACCATTAGGTTTGTTCTTTAGTGCTTTGTTAACAGTGAAATACTGGCAGACAGTTTTATTGCATATTGCTTCTGGCTGACAGAGTAAACTGTAAAACTCGTCAATAATAAATGACTGCTTTCTGTGAAATATTCAGTCAGACTGACTCCATATATATGGTAAAAATGCATAGTGAGCAATATCGTAACATCTTATTTGCTGAGGCATGACTTTTCCAAATATAATTTACAATATTACGACTCTCTGAAGCTCTGAATGACAGTTGACGCAGAAGCTTCAATAATTAAATGTCACCCTCTATTTAAACATTACAGACAATTGTGATACTCTGAAAGAAACATTTGCACAAGTTATACAGCATGAGGAAAAGACACATTAATAATCTCCTTTTTTACCCATTTGTTTTTTCTTTTCAAACAACCATGTTATCCAGTATTCATTAATTTCTTTAATCATTAGTTTATTTCATTTCTTTCGTGTGCCACAAAAAACAGATGAGTGAATTTTGGTTGCAAACCTGCTTTGAAAATGTCAGTTTGTCAAAACAAACCCATTAGCATTAAGTCATGTGCTGTATTATGAGAACAAATGTCATCATGTGCAGATTGTGAGGAATTCTGCTGATGTCCAGCTATTCTCTTCTTATATTACATAATAATCCATGTCAACGTGCCATACTGCAGTGTTTCTCAGTGCTTTGAGCAGAAGGCACGTCTGGGGCACTGCTCTCCCTCCTGATGTTGGGCCAAGGCCAGTGTGCTGCATTTTTAACCAAACGGTTTACATTATTCATGACCATCCTCACCCAGGCTGTACATCTACAACAACACATGACCCATAATCAAACACCACAGTGATTATTACTAGACACACTTTACACTGCTTCAGTCAGTCAGTCAATGTGTTTTTGTGATGTAGGTTGCTTAGGTGCCAGCAAAAATATCACATTTTTTCTCCTGCACTGATCCAGAAATCTCCATTTCAGTACATATTACTTGCATATGAAGAATTTGGTTCCACACTGTAAAAAAAAAAAAAAAAAAAAAAATTATATATATATATATATATATATATATATATATATATATATATATATATATATATATATATACAGTCAAGCCCGAAATTATTCATACCCCTGGCAAATTCTGACTTAAAGGTTACTTTTTTTCAACCAGCAGGTTTTTTTGACCGGAAATGACACAGGCCTCTCCCAAAAGATAATAAGATGATGTACAAGAGGCATCATTGTGAAAAAAAATATTTCTCAGCTTTTATTCACATTTGAACAAAAAAGTGGCATGTCCAAAATTATTCATACCCTTTGCAAACTGTCACAGTTTATGGGAAAATCCAAAGTTCTATACCATTCCAAATAGTCCAAGCTGTACTAAAGCATCCTAATTACTCTAATTCATTGGGAGCAGCTGTTTTAATCAACTCAACAGGTGAAAAACAGAAGCTCTCTGCTGTTGGTTTGTGGACAGTCATGGCTAAGGCTATAAGACCGTATCTAAATGTTTTGAAGTTCCAGTGGCTACAGTGCAAAGTATTATTAAAAAATACAAGGCAATCCACTCAACAACAACATCAGGCAGTCTGCAGAGAAACTTGGCCTTGGGCACCAGTGGACATTTCAGCACGACAACGACCCAAAACACACAGCAAAAGTGGTGAAGAAATGGTTAGCAGACAAAAACATTAGCGTTTTGCAGTGGCTCAGCCAGAGACCTGACTTAAATCCAATTGAGAATCTGTAGAGGGAGCTAAAGATCAGGGTAATGGCAAGGAAACCCTCCAACCTGAAAGAGTCATCGCTAAAGATGAATGGCCAAAAATACCAGTGGACACATGCAAAAAGCTGGTCAGCAATTATAGGAAGCGTTTGACTGCTGTAATAGCCAATAAAGGCTTTTCTATTGATTATTGAGAAGGGTATGAATAATTTTTAATAATTTTGAACTTGACTGTATATATATTTCAACTTACATATATTTGCTACCCCACTGATTTAAAATTTTTAGTTAACTAAAATATCCAAGTTGTCACTTAAATTAACATGAAGTAACTTAAAATTTCAAGTTGTCTTAACTAAACATTTTAAGTTATAAGGAAAACCTTATTTTTTTTACAGTGCAAAGCCATAAAAATTTTGATTAATTTGAGTAAAAATGTGTTTTCTTTACCAACAAAGTGGCAAGATGAAAACCACTATTTTCTGTTTCCAACTTCCACAAAGCATCTTTAGGATATAGGAACATTAAAAATTCAAATCCAGATTTTGATTTTCAAAGATTTATTGTAAAAAAAGTTTTTTGTTTTTTTTTGCAAAATGCAATAAATCCATCAGGGCTCTATGATTACTTTTCTTACTTAAAAAAATTAGGAGCACAGTCAAAATTTTAAAAGCACCTTTTAATCAATAATCAAAAAATCTGTTAAAAAGTTAGCCTTCCAATTATGAGGTGATATTAGACTCCTTAAAGTGAATTAAAGGGGGATTTTGTTTTTACCTTTGTAATGGCATTTATCTAGCTTTATTAAAAGTATGTCATCTTTAATGTCAACTTTTTTATAAGCTTTTTAACATTTCTAATTAAAACAACAGAATAAGAACAAATCAAATAAGAATAAGTTACCAATAAAATTAAATCAGTATTAACAAAATTAATTTGTACTACTACTATTAATTTGCACAGAAGAACACAAAAGTGGCTTGGTGTATTTTCACATGTTTAACAAAGCTCAGAGGTGGCATACTTGCAATCAAATTCATAAATTCATGTTGAGATTAATGTTTTAAAAATAAAATTTAGAATATAGAAATATTAAAGGATTTAAATAACTGAAAAGATACTTTAAAAATTGAAAATAAAACTGCCAGTAGGTGGCAGCAAGTCACTGATTTAATTACTGAATCATATCATTCATTTGATTTGTTTGAGCAGCTGATTCATTCAGGAATAAAGCAAGTGACTCTCTTTATGAATGTAAAAAAAAATTAATCATTCACTCACTAGATTCGTTTAAAAATGCACGTTCATTTATATACTAAACACCACTGTTTTTGAATGGAGATGTGCAGCGGCTCAGTCATGACTTGTTGCAGACCATTTTTGATGACGAAATAGAGCAAAACTAGGCAATAGTGTTATAGTCTGACAATGTAAATCACTTAATATTAACTTCTTTATTAATATCTCATTTATAAACTTAAAATCATTAAAAGCTGTCACTCACCTTAAAAAATTGACTTTTCAATACCGACCAGATGCAATTCTGATTTTGGAAACTCAAATAAAATAAAAAAAATGGCGTTTATCGCATTTTGGAACCAAACTCTTCATATATAATTTACATATATCATACTTACAAACAAACATTACAGACAAAACAGCTTCCAGAACTCAGAACTTTTTCCTAGTTCAAAAAGACCGTTAACTAAAACTGAGAAATAAAAATCTCTCAAACTTGTTTTTGTTCCAAACAAACAGATTCTGTCTGCAATCCAGCCAAGCTACTCTAATGCAGAGCTTAACTCACACAGAACAGACTGTGAGCAGAATTAACAGTAAACTCATCCAAGTTCAAATCAATTTAACCGCGTCAGATGAGCTCTTCAGCATCTTACAGCGTGATTTAAACACTTGAAGGAAGTGTATTCTTACATTACATAATGATTCTGTACATCCTTTGAGATGGATTTTGCCTTCTGTTAACCAAAGCCACAAACAGACTTAAGTGAATAAAACAACACCATTATGCAAATCACACAGACTCTGCTGTGGCCGATATTGATCGTCTGCTTATTTGGATGCGTCTTTAGAGAATGAAAAAGGAAAAACAAAGCACTTGTGATGGTAAAGATGACAGGCTGTCCGAGCAGTGGACGGGAAACGACCCGAGAGGTCAAAGGAAAAGGAACTCGGCACATACACAGAAATGAGAAAGAGAGGATGCCAGAGCTGTCCAGGTCATTTTACATCTCAAACAAATGTATTCTTGTTCTGTCGAGGAGATGCTGGGAAGGAAGGATGTAGTTATATCAGAACTGATGCAAACAGCAGGAATACTAAGAGTCAAGATGCACCTCAAGGAACTTCTAATGAAGAGACTACGAGAAATTATTTTGCTGTGCACATTTTTCGACATTGTTCATTTACAAAAGAGAAGCTAAAGTTGTTTATTATTAGTTGTGCCTCCTGGTGTCAAGCATAAAGCCACAAAGAGTTTGCATTAGATTTCACAGTACGCTATTAAAAACTAAAGTTCCAACCCTGATAGCACACGCACATCATGGAGGCGTCTATTTGACGTCAGCATTTACATCTGCAAGACGTCTATATAATGTTTCCTATCAGATGTCAAGTAGACATCTATTAGATGTCTTTAAGATGTTTATGATTTAGGATGTATGTAAAACTGACATTTTACAGATGTCTGTCACATGTTTGTACACAGCAGATGCTTTCCAGATGAAGACATCTTTAACAGACATCTTGCAGCCATATGTGTGCTAAGAAGGTTTTTGCAGTAATGCCAAGAAGAACAATTATTGCCCTGATAGCACACGTACATCTCAGAGATGTCTATTTGACATTTGCATTTACATCTGCAAGACTTTTTTTTTCATCTGCAATACGTCTATTGGACGTTTTTCTTATCAGATGCCAAATAGATGTCTATTAGATGTCTTTAAGATGTTTATGATTTAGGATGTATATAAAACGGACATTTTAAAGACGTCTGTCAGATGTTTGTACACAACAGATGCTTTCCAGATGAAGAGATCTTTAACAGACATCTTGCAGACGTATGTGTGCTAAGAAGGTTTTTGCAGTAATGCCAAGAAGAACAATTATTGCCCTGATAGCACACGTACATCTCAGATATGTCTAGTTGACATTTGCATTTACATCTGCAAGACTTTTTTTTCATCTGCAATACGTCTATTGGACGTTTTTCTTATCAGATGCCAAATAGATGTCTATTAGATGTCTTTAAGATGTTTATGATTTAGGATGTATATAAAATGGACATTTTAAAGACGTCTGTCAGATGTTTGTACACAACAGATGCTTTCCAGATGAAGAGATCTTTAACAGACATCTTGCAGACGTATGTGTGCTAAGAAGGTTTTTGCAGTAATGCCAAGAAGAACAATTATTGCCCTGATAGCACACATACATCTCAGATATGTCTATTTGACATTTGCATTTACATCTGCAAGACTTATTTTTTTTCATCTGCAATATGTCTATTGGACGTTTCCTATCAGATGCCCAATAAATGTCTATTAGATGTCTTTAAGACTGACATTTTACTGATGTCTGTCACATGTTTGTACACAGCAGATGCTTTCCAGATCAAGAGATCTTGCAGACGCACATGTGCTATCTTGGAAAGAACCTTTCAGGGAACAGTTCTTTAAAAGAACCATAATTTCTGAGTTTGAAGAACATTTTAATCATCTAAAGAACCCTTTTACACTATAAAGAAAGCTTTTGTGAAATGGAAAGGTTCCATGGATGTTAAAGATTCCTCATGGAACCACAGATTTAAAAAAAAAAAAGAACCTTCATTTTTAGGATTAAAGCAATAGATTATTCACAAAACACCTCAGGTCAATCAGTACATGTTATATTGTAAAAAAAAGAGTTATTATGCAAAAAGACATGAACATAGAAAAACACACAAACATTGAAAAACAGGTCAATTTTAGTAGGCAAAAACTACATACAGTTTTAAAAGTTGTGAGTTGTGAAATGATCTAGGACCATTATTCAGTGTATGCCATTTAACATATTTTCATGCTGTGCGTGTTAAATTCATAATTGCGTCTAACCTGATTAAGGTCTATTATTGAATGAGAACTCTGTCAACATTTCTATATTTCATTTATGTGCATCTTTACATGTAAACGAACACAGATACGATTTTATATCTGCAGTACAGGGAAAGATTTTCAACAAATACCTGTCTCTTCCTCACATACAGTAAGCTATTTTATGACTATGGACTACTGGTATGGGTAACACTTTACAATAAGGTTCATTAGTTAACATTAGTTAACCATATTAGTTAACATGAACTAATAATGAACTGGACTTATACTGTCAGGGTGTGTGCGCAGGACGAGACGAGACGAAAGACAAGATTAACAATTAACAATCTATTTAATATAATACTTCAAAGGATCAATGCAGGAACAGGCAGGTACAGGCAGGAACACACATCACAAAACTTTAAAGACCGACATGAACTGAAGATACAAACAGACTTTTAAAGGGTGACTAGATGATTAAACACAGGTGACACAGATGACTAATAATTAAACACAGGTGATGGGGATGACAGGCTGATGAGGGTGAAACCAAAAATGACAACATGACAGGGGGAGACCAGATGAACAGACAGGACTGTGACATTACACCCCCCTCCGAAAAGGCGCGTCCTCGCGCCGTGGGGAACAACAACAAAAAAAAAAAAAAAAAAAAAAGAGAAGGGGAGCGAAAAAACAGAGTCCATGTGGGAGGAGGCTTTGGCGGAGGACGGCACCCCTGGAGGGGGACAACAAACAAAGTCAACAGAGTCCAGGGGGGCGACGAAGGTGGGAGGAGCCAGGGAAGAAACAGGAGGGACCCGGAGCAGGAGGCACAGAGCAAGACCCAGGCCACAGCCATGAAGATCCATGGTGGAGCCGACGGAGGGAGGAGCCATGGTGGAGGATGGGCTGACGACTCCAGGGGTCCGACCGACAGAGGCAGAGCAGGTGAAGGATGAGCCCGAGGCGGAGACGGAGAGCCGAAGATCCTGGGCGACACCGAGGATCCGGAGGGCCAAGGCGGAGCCAGAGGCTCTGGCGACCAAGGCGGAGGCGGAGATCCAGAGGGCCGCGGTGGAGCCGGAGCGACAGAGGACTGAGGTGGAGCCGGGGGGAGGGAGGAGCCCAACGGAGCCGATGGGACGGAGCGACGAGGCGTAGCCAGAGGAGTAGAGTTCGTAGGCGATGGCGGGACGACAACCGACCAAGGCGGAGCCGGAGGGACGAGGAAGCCTGGTGGAGCTGGTGGGCCGACGGGCGACGCTGAAGATGAGGGAGCTGAGAGCCGTGGTGGAGCCGCAGGGTCGGAGGGCCGAGGCGGAGTTCTGGACTCTGAGGCTGGAGGTGGAGATGAGGGATCCTCCAGCCGAGACGCCGATGGAAGCTGGCAGACCTGCGGCGGGCCCACTGCACAGATGGAGGACTGAGGGTGAGCAGGGGGATTGACAGGTGACAGCGGGGTTTCTGGAAGGCTGGATGGAACCAGCAGAGATTCAGGATGACTGGACGGAATCAGCGGAGACTCAGGAGGGCTGGACGGAACCAGCGGAGATTCAGGACGGCTGGACGGAACCAGCGGAGATTCAGGATGGCTGGACGGAACCAGCGGAGATTCAGGATGGCTGGACGGAACCAGCGGAGATTCAGGATGACTGGACGGAATCAGCGGAGACTCAGGAGGGCTGGACGGAACCAGCAGAGATTCTGGACGGCTGGACGGGACCAGCGGAGATTCAGGACGGCTGGACGGGACCAGCGGAGATTCAGGACGGCTGGACGGGACCAGCGGAGATTCAGGACGGCTGGACGGGACCAGCGGAGATTCAGGACGGCTGGACGGAACCAGCGGAGACTCAGGATGGCTGGACGGAACCAGCGGGGATTCAGGATGGCTGGACGGAACCAGCGGGGATCCAGGATTAGGCAGAAGAGGGCGGGTGGGTGGGAAGTTCAGGCAGGCCAGTGTTTCTTAGAAGAAGTCTATTAAATCCCCAGAGTGTTGCTCAAGCTCACCCCCAGTGGTGGTGCAGTGGGCAGGGCTCTCTACCGCCCTCTCTTGCTCCACGCAGCACTCCACCGTCGCAGATGTAGAGGTCGGCTCACGCTCTTGGTCGGAGGTTTTGATCCCATCGGCAGTCCATACTGTGGCCGCTCCGGGCTCAGGCTCTCCGTCCGCGGTGAATGCGGGCTCATACTCTGCATGTCGGGGTGATGTTTGGCTGGGCTCTGGGTCTGGAGTGGGGCTGGTGTCATCCTTCGCGGTCAACGAAGCTCTGCTGGACACCAGCACCCACTCGATGTAACCGGCGAGGCTCTCTCGAGGACCCTCCCCGGACAGCTGCGCTTTAGTGGCGATGTTAAGTCCTGCACGGAAGAACGTGCACAGGCAGCGGTCCGGGTAATGCGTCATCGGCGCGAGGTACATAAAGTCACTTATGTGGTCCTCGAGAGAGCGGTTCCCCTGCTCCAGCAGGATGATGCGGACAGCAGGGATATTCATAAGGGAAAAAAAAATAAAACAAACACTGATTCAAAAAACGGAAAAGAAACGCAGGGGAAGACGCCGTGAACTGTTTTGGGTCGGTCTTTCTGTCAGGGTTGTGTGCAGGACGAGACGAGACGAAAGACAAGATTAACAATTAACAATCTATTTAATATAATACTTCAAAGGATCAATGCAGGAACAGGCAGGTACAGGCAGGAACACACATCACAAAACTTTAAAGACCGACATGAACTGAAGATACAAACAGACTTTTAAAGGGTGACTAGATGATTAAACACAGGTGACACAGATGACTAATAATTAAACACAGGTGATGGGGATGACAGGCTGATGAGGGTGAAACCAAAAATGACAACATGACAGGGGGAGACCAGATGAACAGACAGGACTGTGACATATACAGCATTTATTAATCTTTGTTAATGTTAATTTCAACATTTACTAATACATTATTAAAATTTTGTTAACATTAGTTAATGCAGTGTGAACTAACATGAACAAACAATGAACAACTGTATTTCCGTTAACTAACGTTAATAAAGATTAGTAAATACATTAACAAATGTATTGCTCATGGTTAGTTCATGTTAGTTAATACATTAACTAATGTTTAACTAATGAACCTTATTGTAAAGTGTTACCCTGGTATGATATTTTTTAGTTCTTTTATTGTCCTTTTTGGAGCTCGAGAGCACTCAAGACATTTCGCAAAACTTTTGTGTTCCGCTGAAGAATTAAAATCATATATGTTTAGAATGACATGGGGTGAATAAATGATGACAGATTAAATGTTGACATGAGCAGTGTTGGAAAAAGTTCATATTAAAAGTAATGCATTACAATATTGCGTTACTCCCTAAAAAAGTAACTAATTACGTTACAGTTACTTTTTATGGAAAGTAATGCGTTCCACTTCTTTTGCGTAACTTTTTAAATCTGGAAAGGGCTTGCTTGTTTTTGTTTTATATAAAAAGTTTTATTTTTGGCAAATGTAAATGCCCTTTCACACCAAAAGTCTCAGGCTGAAGGAAAAAGTAAATTCACTTCTGTACAATAGAACGCAGACGAATAAAGTTCAACACTCTTCAGCAATAAGAAAAGAAGAACAAATGTTAGTTTATCTTAAGTAATTTTTGCTTATTAATATGGTTGCATTGGATCAGCAAAGGTCAGCAGCAAAGACACCTGTTAATAAAATAGGAATAAATACATAAAGGATATTTGTATTATTTAACATATTTAACTATTGCTGGTTTGCATCATATTTGGAGTTGCATTTCACAGTTTTCATTCATTTTGAGGAATACCGAATGTGTTTTATTGCATGTTCACATTTATTCTAGAACTAAAGTAACATCTTAGTCCTGATTTCTTTCAACATGGGGACAGGAGAGCTTTCAATCAATAAATGGGGAAAAAACTAACTGGCATTACTTATTTGAAAAAGTAACAGATATTTTTTTTTGTAAATTAAATTAATGCGTTACTTTACTAGTTAGTTGAAAAAAGTAATCTGATTACATAACCCCAACACTAGACATGACAGACTAACCTCAAATGGACATCATTTTTGACAGAAGAGTAAACATGTGACCGGACTGAAGAGATGTAAGATTTCAAAGACACAAACTTGCATATTTTGGTTAAAACAAACCTTATTTAAGTGTTTGGATGATGATCCGGGTGAACTGTTGCTCAGATTGTCTTTGTCAGGCATTCCTTGTAAACAAAAAAAAAAAAGATACGATGAAATACAATAGTTAAAGATCAAATCTAGCAGCAACATTTAGTCAAGACAGGAGTAAAATACATTGAAGACCAGCAGATTCAGCAGAAGTGATAGTTAAGTTAGTTAAGTAAGAAGATTAAAAACAGTGTGTAAAGTCATCATGGGGCTGCAGGATGTGTGTAATCTTAAGTAATGGGTCCTGAGGGGCTGCGGGAAGCAGCACCAATCATTACACACACCACAAAAGCTTTCTCCTTCAGGAACAATAACTCCAGCAGTGGACAACAGTACATCCATCTTCATATACATAGAGACCATCCAACACTTACTGAATTGCACACATCAACATAGAAATCAGAAAAAAAGAACAGTTTTACAGTTTAACATTGTTTAACCTGATCTCATGACAAAAACTGGGAAGTTTTTCGCAAGATGCAAAATACGTAGCACCATGTATGTTTCGTGACATATTCGATGTTAAATGGTGCTAAAAGAGTGTTGTTGTTTTACCGTAACAGATTAACGTACATATGGTATGTTTTATGTAACGTTGGTTTTGTACGTGTCACCACAGTTCTGACTTGAAATGTCCGTTGAGTGGCACTATTAATCTAATGCTCCGTGACGTTTTAAAATAACCATCTGCAGCACTACACCTAAACCTACCCCATAGTATGAACAAAAGCGAATGTGACGTAAAAACACAATCTCAAGCATGCCGTTTTAGCTTGTTTTTTGATCTCTCATCTTTCAGCTCTTTCATTGTGAGTCATGTTTTTTGCGGGATTTGTACCCAAGGATTCCGTACCCTAAGTCCAATTCTGTTCTGGCTGAGCTATCAAGCAAGCTTGTTACATTCAGAAAGTGAAACATATAGAGCTGTAATCATTACTGTGTACAAAAACGATTACAAGTGCTCGCTTTACCGCCTCTAGTGTTGGTACGTATTTCGTATCTTGTGAAAAAGTTCCCACAGGTATGTTTTCGTCATGAAATTAGGTAGAACTTGTTTTATACAGCACTTTTTTTTTTTACAAAAAAAATCCTCTTCTTACCAAGGACTGATCGAGACATGCCAAATTTAATTATGCAGAAACAAATAAAGAATAAGAGGGGAACAATGACGTACACTACCATTTAAAGAGGTCATATGATGTGGTTTCTTGTTTTTCTTTGATTTTGGAGTGTTACGAGCTGTTTGTGCATAGATAAGATCTGTAAAGTTGCAAAGTTTTAAGTCTTAAAACCAAAGAGATATTTATTATAAAAGTTAAGACTCAGCCACATCTCCCTAAAACAGCTCGTTCACACATGCCCCCACTTATTCACATCACAGGGTGAGTTGATTTGCATAACACCGCCCATATGTATATGGAAAGAAAGAAGGCGTAACTTTTACCGGCTGTAGTAGTGTTGCAGCCGCCATGTTGTAGAGACACAGTGTGTTTCATTTTTGCAAAAGCAAAAGCACTTTGTTTGACCTTCCAAATGAGAACACAATTAGAAATCAGTGATTAAGTTACATTTACAACACTGTTCCGGAACACTACAACGCAAATATTTGAGTGGTTGATGCGCATTTCTTGGAGGACTGTTTCCTGAACCTGGGAGAGCAGCTTACAATGCCAGCTGTACACAAAATGTTAAGGCTATAAAGTGGGGCAATTCCAATGTTGCAAGGACAGTCTGCGCTTCTGACTGACGGCCTGTAAGCAGTGTTGGGCAGTAGCGTCGCTACAACTAGTGACGCTACTAGCTTGACTACATTTCTCGGTAGCGTGGTGGTAGCGACGCTGTTTTCTGAATCAAATAGCTTTTCAGTAGCTAAGCTATTATTTTGATCAAGTAGCGCGGTAGCGTCAACAAAAGCTACAAGCTATATATTTTTCTATACTTTAAGCTCAAATCGGAAATATAACTGCTACGGATCACTGATCCTAGGTCAGTAAGCAACGCCACCGCCACTAAACCTCGTGACACCATTGGCTCGTTAAACTGTCAGTCAAACCTCATTATTCCTCCCGCCTCTCTCGTGAATGAAGTGCAAAGCTTACCCAATGCATAATAATTTCGCTTCAAATACATTGCAGAAATGAATCATTTGTATTTGTGGCAAGAGAGGTAGTCTCCATAAGCCCAACTTTACTTTCAGTTTCGCATTTAATTTGTTTAGGCAAATTTATTTATTTATTTATTTATTTCATCATTGTTCTGTTCTGAATAAGGTTAAAGTTAAAGGATTTGTTGTGGAGTGAGGGAAATAATGTCAAAACATTATAACATTACGCTGTAGGCCTGTTTATTTCAGAATATAATAAAATGTGACTTATAGGCCTAGCCGCTGTGACCTGTCGGTTTAATTTTTCCTCTCAAAGACTTACGATTTATGTTAATGTGTTTTACCTTCTGCAAACGAAAATAGCCGCTTGATTCGGTTATATATTCTTACTGTCAGTTAACAAATTTACAATAGAATTTAGCTTTGCTTCCCAGATAGTAACAAGGTCTGGGACAAATCTGGCTTACATTCCACACTTGTCTTTTATTCACAGTCTTGACTGCAAATGTTTGTGATTTGTTTTATTTTTGTATTTGTTATGTACTATAGATTCTGACAATTAAAAAAAAAAAACAGGCTCCTGTATTCATGAAATCAATCACTATCTTTGTTCAAAAACGGCAGTAAATTAAATTGCTGTTTTTGTGTCATATTTTAGTAGCTATATACAGCAAATCTACAGCGCTTCCATTAGGCGATTTTTTTACGAAACTGTCAACACTGTAAACTCTGACGACATGCAATCAGTTGACCAACACCCATTCATGTATAGACTTATGTTATTCAATAATATGTATCAAATTATTTTTTTTACAAATTTCATGTTTTCCCTGTTTTATTCGTTTAATATTCTGAAACTGGTGCCATTTTTTATTTTATTTTTTATTTTTATTTTTTTTTCAAGAAAGAATTCAACCCCCCAAAATATGAGATAAATCCAGCCCTGTACATGATACAGATTTTTGTTGCCAAATTGGTTTGAAAGAGTGGTTGAATAAACAATTAAACTGAACTTGTATGCCTGTATGACTGACAATTTAATTGATCACTGAGAGAGCATTGACTTGGTATGATGTTGGTTCATTAGAAAAAAATGAAATTTTAAAAAATAGCTTAGATGTAGTGAACTAGTAAAGTATACTTTTGCCATGATGCTGTAGCTCAGCTTGCTACATTACCCAAGGCTGTAGCTTTAGTGTAGTGAAGCTTCATTTAATGAAGAGTAACTGTTAGCTTGGTTCACTACATTTTCCAAGTAGCTTGCCCATCACTGCCTCTAAGTATGTTTTCATATTTACAGAATTCGGGACTGACTATTCAAACGTGAGTTTTGAGCAGTGTAGAGTAGTGCTTGTTGTTTCTTGTTCTACGATCACAAATGCATACATGGTGTTATGTTTACGTGGCGTGATGCAACGCAATGCGTAAAAAGACAGTATGAGTCATTATAATCAGTAGTCATGTCCCCAATGGATGCAACAAATGCGTAGTTTAAAATGGGTTTTATTGTTTCTGTCTCGTGTCTCGCCACGCCAAGAAATGGCATCACAACATGATAAGGGGCATAACATTTCCGTCACACGCTTGAGGTATTCAGCCAACCACAATACACAGGATAGCTGGCCAATCCTAGAACACCTCGGTTTCCATCAATTATGAGTTTTGTAAAAATCTAAGCGTTCCAGAAAGGCAGGGCAGAGATGAGCAACAATGATGTACAGTATGTGGAAAAAATGTTTTGTTTTTTTTTAACCTCAAACTTGATAAACACTTTGCATTACAACAAATACACAAAACACTCTTTTTAGCAACACCATATGACCCCTTTAAAACTTTGGCCTTTTTTTTAAATAAATTGTTTTATTAAGCAAATCATGCATTTAATTGATTAAAGTGACAGTAAAAACACTTATAATGTCACAAAAGATTTCCATTTCAAATAAAAGCTGTTCTTTTGAACTTTCCATATCTGGGGGAAAAAAAACTTATCCACAAAAATATTATGTTGCACAACTGATTTTGGCCTTGATAATAAGACATGTTTGTTGAGCAGCAAATCAGCATATTAAAATGATTTCTGAAGGATCATGTGACACTGAAGACTGGGGTAATGATGCTGAAAAATCAGCTTTGCATCAGAGGAATAAATTACATTCCACACTATATAACAATAAAAAGTAGTTATTTTAAATCCTAAAAATATTTCACAATACTACGGGTTTTGCTGTATTTCTGGTGAGAATAAGAGAGAAGAAATCATGAATTAATTTTACGAACACTAAACCTTTAAATGATGGTGTATATTTTGGTATTTTTCCCCAACAAAAAGCTATTATATGATGTCAGAGGACATTTAACAAGCACATACATTGCACAACAGAGTTTAGAAATTCTGCAAAACTTACCTTCTGTGCTCTACAGTCTTACAGTGAAGAAAAAAAATATTTGATCCCCTGCTGATTTTGAATGTTTGCCCACTGACAAAGAAATGATCAGTCTACAATTTTAATGGTAGGTTTATTTTAACAGTGAGAGACAGAATAACAACAACAACAACAACAACAAAAAAATCAGAAAACACATTTCAAAAAAGTTATAAATCCCTTTAAGAGAGTGCTCCTAATCTCAACTTGTTACCTGTATAAAAGACACCTGGGAGACAGAAATCTCGTTGATTGATAGGGGATCAAATACTTATTTCACTCATTAAAATGCAAATTAATTTATAACTTTTTTTAAATGCGTTTTTCTGGATTTTTTGTTATTATTCTGTCTCTTACTGTTCAAATAAACCTACCATTAAAATTATGGACTGATCAAAGAAATTTGTCAGTGGGCAAATGTACAAAATCAGCAGGGGATCTAATAATTTTTTTCCTCACTGTACATGTGAGGAATAAGACAAGAGTGAGTAAAATACAACAGAATTATCATTGTTAGGTCAAGAAAGAAAGTGTTTGTACTTACTGTCAGCATGTGGGCCGCTCTCCATAACACCATAGGGAGGGACCAGCAGACCAGCCATACACTGACGATAATTCTGAAAGACACAAACACTACAGTCACATACAAGAGGTGGCACACAGACAATGAAAATAACAAATAAATTAATTAAAGTACCTTAAATGTATAAATAAAACAATGTTTTCATGATCCTAATTACTTGGCACATATTTCTTTGTCTTTTTCCGTGCAAACTTCATTACAAAAATTTGTCCTTTTCATCTGACATCACAAATATCATTTTTTCAACCCTTCTCTGCTAATCTCTTACTATATAGAGACATTTCTCATGATCCAATCATCTCCTGATGGATAAAATCAAGTCATGTCCTACTTTTTTGGTTGAACACCCTGTTTCAATTGGAAATACATCAGAATGTGATGTATGGGCAAAAAAAAAAAGTTGGTCATGTATGAATAATATATACACATAAACGCATAAACACACACACACACACACACATTTGATGTAAAAGCTATAGGAGACATCACTAACAGCATGAGCTTTGAGTAATGGTACACATAATACAGGTACACACATGAAAAACACCATAAACCTCATCCCCCAGCTGAGTCTGCTTCCTCTCAAGGTCTTTCTCTTTAGTGCCTAAACATCCAATGAAATTTCTCGCCATTGCTGGCTAAAATCTAGTTTAGCTTTGGAGTTGCAGCTCAAGACGATGGAGTCGTCTGAGCGCAAATAAGAAAAACAGTTTCAGAGGAAGAGTTTGGAGTGCCGTCTGTGATCTCTTTAATCAGGTCTGACTGCAGATCAGAAGGGATTACGTTGGATTAAATCAATATTTCTGAATCAAAGATCAGACGGCACACACAGGTCACACACACACAGTATGCACATTACTGTCACACAGCTTATGATATACACACTTACATAATCTCAGATACTATCACAGGTACCACCTCTTATATACTGAAGTCAAAAGTTTACATACAACTTGCAGAATCTGCAAAATGTTAATTATTTTACCGAAATAGGAGAGATCATAGAAAATGTGTGTTATTTTTTATTTAGTACTGACTTGAATAAGATATTTCACATAGAATATGTTACATATAGTCAATAAGAGAAAATAATAGTTGAATTTAAAAAAATGACCGTGGTCAAAAGTTTACATACACTTGATTTTTAATACTGTATTGTTACCTGAATGATCCACAGCTGTGTTTTTTTTTTTTTTTTTTTTTTGTTAAATGATAGTTGTTCATGAGTCCCTTGTTTGTCCTGAACAGTTAAACTGCCTACTGTTCTTCAGAAAAATCCTTCAGGTTCCACAAATTCTTTGTTTTTTTTTTCAGCCTTTTTGTGTATTTGAACCCTTTCCAACAATGACTGTATGATTTGGAGATCCATCTTTTTACACTGAGGACACCTGAGGGACTCATATGCAACTATTACAAAAGTTTTAAATGCTCACTGGTGCGCCAGAAGGAAAAATTATGCATTAAGAGCTGGGGGTGAAAACTTTTAAACAAATTGAGAATGTGGACATTTTTCTTAATTTGCCTACATTTTTTTCATTTAGTACTGCCCTTCAGAATCTACAGAAGATAGTTACATGTTTCCCAGAAGACAAAATAAGTTAAATTTACCCTGATCTTCAAATTCAAAAAGTTTTCACCCCCTGGCTCTTAATGCATTGTTTTTCCTTCTGAAGCATCAGTGAGTGTTCAAACCTTCTGTAATAGTTGCATATGAGTCTCTTAGTTGTCCTCAGTGTGAAAAGATTGATCTCAAAATCATACAGTCATTGAAAGGGTTTGAATAAACAAAAATGCTGAAAAAACAAATTAATTGTGGGACCTGAGCTATTTTTCTGAAGAACAGCAGGCAGTTTAACTGTTCAGGACAAACAAGGGACTCATGAACTATCACTAAAAAAAACACACTAACAGCTGTGGGTCATTCAGGTAACAACACAGTATTCAGAATCAAGTGTATGTAAACTTTTGAACAGGGTCATTTTTATAAATTCGATGATCATTTTCTCTTTTGTATATGTATTTATTCAGGTCATAACTAAATAAAAAATAACATGCATTTTCCCTGGTGAAAAAAACAGCTAAAACCAGCCTAGGCTGGTTGGCTTGTTTTAGCTGGTCAACCAGCCTGGTTTTAGCTGGTCATAGCTGGAAGGCAGGCTGGTCTTAGCTGGTCAGACTGGGAAACCACCAGCTAAAACCAGCTACTTCCATCTTAAACCAGCTAAGACCAGCCAACCAGCCTAGGCTGGTATTAGCTGTTTTTTTCAGCAGGGTTGTATTATCCCCCTTATTTTGGTAAAATAACATTTTGTAGATTCTGCAAGCTGTATGTAAACGTTTGACTTTAACTGTATACCAGTAGTGTTTCACACAATATGCAATGCGTTCTTCAAAAAAATATGTTGCAGAAAAATTATGGTAATAAGAGAGCACACAGTCAAAGTTACTTGACATTTTCATTCACATCTATAAATGACATCAAATTCTAGACAGACAGATGGACAGAAAGGGCCGCTGGGCAAGGCACTTAACCTTGGATTTCTCTGGAGGAGAGCACTAGTATACTTTATGTTGCTTTGGACAAAAGCATCTGCTAATTATAGAGACACAAGAGAGATTAAAGCCCATTTAGTGTTTGGCGAAAGAGCAGAAAGTCCTGCTCGTCCATAATGGATTTCAGACCTCACCACATGCAGAGGTTTCGCACATCCCCAAAGACCATATTCAATAAATGTAATTAATATCTGTTTTGCTCCATCAAACCTAATACAGAACTGAAGAACTTATACATCACTGTCTCTTTATAAAGGATTCCGAATTGAGAAAATTCAATAAAACACAGAAGCTATTGAGTTGATAAATATCATTATACAGACAGAACGTGACAGAATAAGCTGATTTTTAATACTCTCAAAGCTGAAAGTTTTTGTAACGGGAGGTGCCAATAAATGAAGCTCAGTGACTAATGACATAGAGGCAGCCTGAGCCATTAACCAGGACACCTGGGACAGTTAATGTGGCCTTTCTGTGGCTCAAATGTGAGTGTCTGGCTCTCTGGGGAGTGGACGTCTCTCTGAGAGAGGACAAGTCATTATCTCTGACTGATGCATCCCATAAATCACACAAACTGAATCTAATATGTCATTATGTCTGTCGATAAATGACATAACACTGAATGCATCAGTCAGAGAGTAAGTGTGCATACGGTGGGCCCCAAAATGGAATACTTCACTCAGAAATGAAATTTCTGTTATTGTTTATTCACCCTCATGTTGGTGAATTCAAACCCATATGGCTTTCTTTTCTCCACGAGTCAGATCTTTTCAATGAACTGCATGAGATCGTTCACAAAGCCAGTCTGAATGACTCAGTCATCAATTGGACTAATCTAAGTCTCAATTTCCAATCTCTACCTGAATGGTCCATTAACAGTGGTTACCAACTTACTGGAGTGGAAGATTAGTCAGTGCACTGCAAAAAAATGACGTAAGATCTTTAGTCTTGTTTTAAACAAAAAGTACTTAATTTTTTCCCCCTAGAAAGTAAAATGATCTGCCAGTGGGATAGGTCAAACATTCTTAAAACAAGAGTATTTTACTTACCCCATTGGCAGATAATTTAGCTTATTTTAAGCAAACTGCACTTTTTTCAAAATCAAGACTAAATATCTTATGTCATTTTGCTTATCTAGTAAATGCCTCTTACTAGAATTTGATATTTTGACTAGAAACAAGACAAAAATACTATAAGATAAGCCTTTTTTGCAGTGTGATCAGTAAAATAACTTGGATTACAGAGCACAAGTCATATGAACAGATTGTCACACACACAGACGGATACAGAGGCGGAGGTAAGTGTATAGAAGATTGAGGTAAGTTTATTAAAACAGCAGGTAAGTCTCAAACAGTCATATGGTTGGTTGTAACGGTGAGTAATCTTATCTGAACAGTCCTTTTGCACAGGTGATGAGATCAGCAGGAGCAGAGGAGGAAAACAGAGTCCAAGCAGAGTCCGGATGAGCAGCATATGCAGGGAGTGCGATCTGTAGACCAGACGGTGAGTGACTGAGTGCAGTGGTTATTTATGGGGTGTGGTGATTGGAATCAGGTGCGTGTAATCAGTAGTCAGGTGATCCGGAACGAGTGGGTGGTTCTTCAGAGGGTGTGTTCATCGTAGGTGGCTGGGGTGACATCCTGACAAGATACTTTTTTTGGGTCAATTTAAATCTTCATTGTTTTTGCATAAAAAATCATTCTTTTTAAAAATCAAACAGTTTTTTAAAACCCTCCTTTTGTGATGATTAACAGAAAGAAAGTCATCTGGGTTTGGATCAGGGGCATTTCCTCTGAGGAGGCATGGGAGGCATTGTCTACTCCAAAAAAACGAATGAGAAAAAATAATAATAGTACAAAAATCAAACAACGTAAATATTACAAAATATGTAATATGACATAAAAGTGTATAAATCACTTGTTTTTCCAAAGAAACACTGTCCAAAAGGGACACCAGCAGGGGAAGTTACAGTGAGAGTCTGCATCTCTCTCGCCTCCCCTGAACCCATTGAGTTTTAACAGACCCCTAAAGTGTGTGAATGAGGAAAAAATGCAATGCCTCCCTCACGATATGATTGGATATAACTGGTTATGATCAGCTGTGATTGGTTCATTTGATAAATCAAGCCTCTTGTGTTTGTGCATGTTCCGCATTGGCAAATCAGTCTAAATGAACAATATAATGGCAATAATGGGGAGACTAATAAAAAAAAGTAAGTCAGCAACTCAAACACTTACAGTCAAGCCTGAAATTATTCATACCCCTGGCAAATTCTGATTTAAAGTTACTTTTATTCAACCAGCAGGTTTTTTTGACCGGAAATGACACAGGCTCCTCCCAAAAGATAATAAGACGATGTACAAGAGGCATCATTGTGGAAAATAATATTTCTCAGCTTTTATTTACATTTGAACAAAAAGTGGCATGTCCAAAATTATTCATACCCTTTGCAAACTGTCACAGTTTATGGGAAAATCCAAAGTTCTATACCATTCCAAATAGTCAAGCTGTTCTAAAGCATCCTAATTACCCTGATTCATTGGAAACAGCTGTTTTAATCAACTCAACAGGTGAAAAACAGAAGCTCTCTGCTGTTGGTTTGGTCATGGCTAAGACAAAGGAGCTCACTGAGGATTTGCGGCTGCGCATTGTGGCTCCACAAGTCAGGAAACGGCTATAAGACCAATAGCCAGAAATCATGATCTGTGGTTTTTTTTTTAAAGTAAACAATCTGCTTGTTGAAATTAAAATATATCTCCGTGTCTGTGACAAGCGTTTACTGAGTTCTGATGACTGATGATTCGAAAATAAGTTTATTATGAAAAATAATATTTACAAAAACATGTGAGGACTTTGCCTTCTCATTTCAGAACATAAGTGCACACCACTGGTTTTGTTTTACATTTACACATTTGACAGAAACTTGCATACTTTACATTCAAACTACAAATTTTTTTTTTAAATTAGTTTTTACTTTCCATGGGAATTGAACCTATGGTGTTGGCAGAGCCATACTCTGCTGTTTGAGCTTAGTATATGTCTCATGGACTGACACAAGGAATAAATGAATACAGATCTGCATGCAACAACATAGATATGTCAAATTTTGATTTCAGACTCCAAAAGCTTCCTGAGGCCACTGTATATTCAGTCTTCTGAAAGGTTATGAACTGTACGGCAATTAGCAATCTAATGTAATGTGTCAAACCACAATAATAAATAGCAATCCCTAGTGAAAACGAAGTGCACTTTATTGAATGGAAAGTATGTGTTCTTCAAATCTAAATATTACATTTGTACAAAAACTACTTGCAGATAATGTAATATTGATTAAATAAAATTCTCTCATAATTGATTCTTAACACTTTCAAAAATTGAAATTTATAATGATGTTAAATTAAAACTTTAAAGTACATTTTACTTTAAAAACACTACTTTTCACTACAAAAAAACTTTTTCTTTTTTGTCTTGTTTCCAGCCAAAATATCAAAAAATTCTTAAATCAAGAAGGATTTAAGAAGTAAAAATTATTGTCTTGTTTTCAGAAAAAATTTTTTTTCAAAAAATATTCTTGTTTTCTGTTTGAAATAAGATTTTTTTCTTACCCCATTAGCAGATTATTTTGCTTGTACTAAGCAAAAACTCACTTAATTTTGACTTGTGTTTTTCTGAAAACAAGAAAATATTTTTTACTCATCTAAAAAATTCTTCTTGATTCTTGAACTAATTCTTTAACCATATTTAAAAGACAATATAAATAACTATTGAGTAACTGTGTACTCAACTTAAGTGGGTCAAAAAAGCTTTCTAAAGTCTAGCTAAGTGCATTTAACATAAATGTAAACTATAATACATTTCGTTTAATTGCAATTATACTACAGGGCCGTTGAATGCTTGAATCTGATTGGCTGACGAACGTTCTAGAGGTGTGCATTATATTCAGGGAAACGCACGGCGAACGTAGTTCCAGGCAGCTTTAGACCGCAGTGCATGTCTATATCACTTCGCCATACGATTTCAGTTATTTCAAAGGTCCTTACAGCCCAAAACAGCAAAATAACTAAAACCCACAATGACACTGGCCAAACTAATAAATACAGTAAACATCAGGATAAAAACAACAGATTATTTCCATGTTTTTTTCCACAATATATTACGTTTTATTATGTACGGAAAGCACAAACTCTATTTCTCTCGCCCTCTCTCACTCACCTCACAGACGCACACACATAACGTTACAGTTTGCAGTGCAAACTTTGCACTCGCGTTAGCATTCGCGCTAATGTTGTTGTTAGCGCTGCTCTGACGATTAACAACTTAAAAACGACATGACAGCTCTCATACGCGAGGTAACAACGGCGTGGTCTTGAAGAAAATGAACTTAAAGTTTAACTGTTAGTAGAGACGATGCTGCCAGTCACCCTTGAGAGACACAGAGGTGAGAGAGGTAAAGTCATACACTTAGTTTCTCTCCCTCACTCTTTCCGTCTGTCTGCTTGTCTTTCGGTCTGTCTAAACTTCATTATTAACGGCATTATTTTGCTACCCAGATAGCAAGAACGTTTGGGCCAGATGTGGCTGATAGCTGTCACGTTTGGCCTAGGTATGGCATGGCTGAGCACATATGGGCCAAACTTGTACCATATATGTTTTGCCATGGCTTTAGAATTGGAGGGAATTTTCATTTGGGTAACTTTTGGTATTAAAGTATATGGCCCATATGACAGTACACAGACAAGAGCCATATTTGGCTAGGCTATGGCACATCCTGAAATATGTTAACTTATGGTTAACATTTGGCTTTTACTTGGAAAAACCCACATAACCTGCTATAGTCATGTGTGGCTGGTTTGTGGCAGTCCAAATGTCAGCCCATTCATTCTTTCTTCCTGTATTCCTATTGGTGGATTACTGAAAATTTGAAAATATATGTCCGTTATTTCCCGCTCTGCTCCTGAGTCTACAACAGCCTTTGCCCAGACACACTCTTATTCAGGTAAGTGCAGTTTTGGTGTTTTAAATGTTTTCTAGGGATGTAATGTACGCTTATTCATACAGAAAAAAAGAGTGCTTAGGTATGTGTACCGAACAAACACAGTTTCGTTTTGACCGCGAGAATTCATAGCCTATACGTGAATAAAACTTCACTATACATACCTCCTGTCCAGTAATCACGATAAGCTTTGTGTTTTATTATTTCCGATAAGTCTCATCTTTAAAATTATGTCTATTATATCAGAAAATTGAAACGATAAATGCCGTTTTGACGCTCTTTGATGTTGCTGACAGACCGCTGTAAGTAACGTTACAAGCGGAGAGCGCATCCTTTCTCCTTTCTACTAGTTTTAACGTGATTTAAAAACTAACAAATCTCTCGTCTCATGTAATCTCAATTAGTTTTCCTACCGTGGAAAAATGCTAATAAAACATGATTACTTACGAGCACTCACGTCATATTTGTTTTAATATTCAAATAATATCTAATACTAATATGCTGCTAATGTTCTTTTTTCTTTCCTTTTTCCTGACAGACTGTGAAAGAAAGGCTGGGGAGACTTACTAAAAGTATCCATTATTGTTCATTTATTTACTCATTTGACATTTACACTACACTTTGTTGTTCTGTATTGTACTTCTGTTATTAAAATTTTTATTATATTAACAATGTCTGTGAATCAATTTTGTGTTTAAGATGTGTTTAAGATTTACTGTGTAATTGGTATTTTAAATAAATTATAGGTGTGGCATAAATATGGTTAAATTATGGCTTTTGATCTATCAGCCACATGTGGTCCACATACGGGCCATAGCCCTTTACAGAACTCAGCCATATAAGAATACCACATAAGATCCATATATCAGCCACATCTGTTTTCATGATTTGGCTAATTTTAGGTTGGGCTATGGCGCTGTTTTGGCTTGGTTCTGGCTAAAAGGATGTGGACCAGTTTTGGGCCGGGGAACCAAAACTTATCTGGGCCACACTTTAGCTGTTGGTATGGGCCAGATCCGGCCCAGAGGAAATTTGCTGACTGGGTATTAACAGCTCAAGCGTCGTTACTAGTTCTAAAATGACGTTTTGGAACTAGCAACAAAGCTGTTGAATGAGCTGCGTAAGAAATTAATCCTACTCACAATAGCGTTTTAAGGATAAAAACCGGACGAATGTCTTGAAATATATCACTTGATCGATGTCTTGAGGTGTGGTAACTGTAGTATAAGCGGAATAATTGACTTCAGGCCGTAGAATTCTACGAAAATAATGCACACCCGAGGTGTAACGGCCACTCCGCTTCGCGTCGTGACCGCATCACCACCTCGGGTGTGCATTATTTTCTAAGAATTCTACGGCCCGTCGTCAATTATTCCTTACTTAACATCCGGTTAAGTGTGTGAAAACATTACACTCAGTTTGCACTTAACTTTTTTATAAGTGATAACTCTAGCGTTAAAATACATTTATTTTCCAGTAATCTACCCTGCTGAAAAAACCAGCATATGCTGGTTTTTTCAGCAGGGGGCATTTCTTCATCTATAGAAAGGAACTGCTCACATTATACAGCTCCAATACATCTGACAGTTCAGTCAGAGTGCTAATTGGAAATGACTCTGCCTCTGTCATGTTTCTATTGTATTTGTAATGATTTTTCTTTTTGTGGTAATCAGTCGAACTGCACAAAGCTCTCCTGAGGAGAGTTATATGCAACAGTTATATTTAATGATGATAAAGACAGTTAGTGTGTAAAGCTCATTATTCCACCGATCATCAAAATGAGCTTTGAATAGTTATGTGAAAGCAGCAATGTTAACAGGCCCACAAAAAATGTCATATTTCTACACTTTTATTAT
>NC_133368.1:16511488-16526907 GCF_049309525.1 Garra rufa
TTTCTTAGAAAAAAGTTTTCCTTTGAATCTTCTATTCATCAAAGAATCCTGAACAAAAAAATATATATATATTTTAAAATATATTAAAACAAAACATTTTAATTTTTATTTTATATTTATGATATATATTCATTAATATGTATAATATAATATTAACATTTATTTTATTTCAAGTAACAAAAAAGCTTTCGGTTTTAGTTAACTACCCTGCATATATGCTATACACTAAACTCTAATGACCTAAATTATGCACAAACAGCAACAGAACATGAAAAATTACCCATCATCCCCTGGGGCTTTAGTGGGGTGCTGTGATTGGAGAAGACAAGACTGCCCAGAGGTGCTTAGAGCAGGCTGATATACAATTACACAGTCAGATGCACAGAACACACAAACAGCACACACAAAATCACATATTTATACAGTGTTTCTAGAGCACCAAATAAAAAGCAAAAATCCTTATAATTAGATCAGTGTGGCTGTGCAGGGCTGTCAATTTAAAAGAGCAGCCTGATGCCCAAGACAGTAATGAGTTCAATTCAAATTGAGTTTCAAATAGCGGGAAGACCATCAGTGCACACATTACAAAACAACAACACTCACACACACACCAAGCTGGAAGGAGACAATGAAGTACTATATGTGAAAACGGTATATAAATATCACATATGTCCACTCACTCAAACAATGATGAGACACAATAAATGCAAGCATATCAGACAAGCGCACACACAGCTGAAATACAGATGTGCACACATGTGCTGTGCAGAGTGATATCGAATGTGGCAGGATTTGTTTCTTTACGTTGTGGCAGAGTAATGAGTAATGAAGCGCTCATGCTCAGGGTGTGTAAATATCTCAAACTCTTACATAACCCACCTCTACATTTACACAAGAATCACCTCTGAGAATCACATCTCTGAACAGAAAACAAACTAAATATTAAACTCACCAGATCAACCAAAACAGATCAAGAGTAGAGTTGAGTGTTCTAGATTTAAAAAAAAAAAAAAATCTATATTTCTATGATATTCAATATATAACCAAGAAATATATTCAAATTGTTCAGATTGTTATTATGTAAATTATGTAAATGTGATATAAATTTTACATTTAGATTTTTATTTTTTTTACTTAAACTGATTAAAAAAGGATGAAGTCAAAAAGTCAAATGTTTACCTACACATTGCAGAATTTGTAAAATGTTAATTATTTGACCAAAATAAGAGGGATCATACAAAATGTATCTTATTTTTTATTTAGTACTGACCTGAATA
Organism: Garra rufa; assembly: GCF_049309525.1. NCBI lineage: Eukaryota > Metazoa > Chordata > Actinopteri > Cypriniformes > Cyprinidae > Garra > Garra rufa. Next base: position 16,512,766 of record NC_133368.1, read on the forward strand.
AGATATTTCACATAAAATACATTTACATATACAGCCTTGGCCAAAAGTTTTGAGAATGACACAAATATTAGTTTTCACAAAGTTTGCTGCTAAACTGCTTTTAGATCTTTGTTTCAGTTGTTTCTGTGATGTACTGAAATATAATTGCAAGCACTTCATACGTTTCAAAGGCTTTTATTGACAATTACATGACATTTATGCAAAGAGTCAGTATTTGCAGTGTTGGCCCTTCTTTTTCAGGACCTCTGCAATTCGACTGGGCATGCTCTCAATCAACTTCTGGGCCAAATCCTGACTGATAGCAACCCATTCTTTCATAATCACTTCTTGGAGTTTGTCAGAATTAGTGGGTTTTTGTTTGTCCACCCGCCTCTTGAGGATTGACCACAAGTTCTCAATGGGATTAAGATCTGGGGAGTTTCCAGGCCATGGACCCAAAATTTCAACGTTTTGGTCCCCGAGCCACTTAGTTATCACTTTTGCCTTATGGCACGGTGCTCCATCGTGCTGGAAAATGCATTGTTCTTCACCAAACTGTTGTTGGATTGTTGGAAGAAGTTGCTGTTGGAGGGTGTTTTGGTACCATTCTTTATTCATGGCTGTGTTTTTGGGCAAAATTGTGAGTGAGCCCACTCCCTTGGATGAGAAGCAACCCCACACATGAATGGTCTCAGGATGCTTTACTGTTGGCATGACACAGGACTGATGGTAGCGCTCACCTTTTCTTCTCCGGACAAGCCTTTTTCCAGATGCCCCAAACAATCGGAAATATGACTTTGCCCCAGTCCTCAGTAGTCCATTCGCCATACTTTTTGCAGAAGATCAATCTGTCCCTGATGGTTTTTTTTTTTTTTTTGGAGAGAAGTGGCTTCTTTGCTGCCCTTCTTGACACCAGGCCATCTTCCAAAAGTCTTGGCCTCACTGTACGTGCAGATGCGCTCACACCTGCCTGCTGCCATTCCTGAGCAAGCTCTGCACTGGTGGCACTCCGATCCCGCAGCTGAATCCTCTTTAGGAGACCATCCTGGCGCTTGCTGGACTTTCTTGGATGCCCTGAAGCCTTCTTAACAAGAATTGAACCTCTTTCCTTGAAGTTCTTGATGATCCTATAAATTGTTGATTTAGGTGCAATCTTAGTAGCCACAATATCCTTGCCTGTGAAGCCATTTTTATGCAACGCAATGATGGCTGCACACGTTTCTTTGCAGGTCACCATGGTTAACAATGGAAGAACAATGATTTCAAGCATCACCCTCCTTTTACCATGTCAAATCTGCCATTCTAACCCAATCAGCCTGACATAATGATCTCCAGCCTTGTGCTGGTCAACATTCTCACCTGAGTTAACAAGACGATTACTGAAGTGATCTCAGCAGGTCCTTTAATGACAGCAATGAAATGCAGTGGAAAGTTTTTTTTTCAGGATTAAATTAATTTCCATGGCAAAGAAGGACTATGCAATTCATCTGATCACTCTTCATAACATTCTGGAGTATATGCAAATTGCTATTATAAAAACTTAAGCAGCAACTTTTTCAATTTCCAATATTTATGTAATTCTCAAAACATTTGGCCACGGCTGTAGTCCACAAGAGAAAATAATAGTTGAATTTATAAAAAAATTACCCCATTCAAAAGTTTACATGCACTCGATTATTAATACTGTGTTGTTACCTGAATGATCCACAGCTGTGTTTTTGTTTGTTTGCTTGTTTGTTTTTTTAGTGATAGTTGTTCATGAGTCCCTTGTTTGTCCTGAACAGTTAAACTGTTCACTGTTCTTTAGAAAAATCCTTCAGGTTCTCACAAATTCTTTGGTTTTTCAGCATTTTTGTGTATTTGAACACTTTCCAACAATGACTGTATGATTTTGAGATCCATCTTTTCACACTGAGGACAACTGAGGGACTCATATGCAACTATTACAGAAGGTTCAAACACTCACTGATTCTCCAGAAGGAAAAACAATGCATTAAGACATGGGGTGAAAACTTTTGAACAGAATGAAGATGTGAACATTTTTCTTATTTTGCCTTAATATCTTTTTATTTTTTTATTTAGTACTGCCCTTCAGAAGCAGTAAGATAGAAAAGATACATGCTTCCCAGAAGACAAAATAAGTAAAACTTGATCTTCAAATTCAAAAAGTTTTCACCCCCTAGCTTAATGCATTATGTTTCCTTTTGGAGCATCAGTGAGCATTTGAACCTTCTGTAATAGTTGCATATGAGTCCCTCAGTTGTCCTCATGTTTAAAAGCTACAAAACTCTCATTTCAAATTACATCTCATGAAGTTTAGGAGGAATCACATTTATAATTTGTCTTTCTTTGGGCAGTGGTATTACTTGCTATAGAGAACCTGTTCTCCACTCACACAGAAATACTGAGCTTAGTTTTAGCAGGATAATAAAACCTCACATTTGATAATCTCCTCATTAGTGCCTTTACTATAAACTCAAGTCGATTACATGTGTTAATGCAGAAACCCAATATATCAACAGGAAATGAGAGCACTCCTCACTGAAATAAGCCATTGTGGAGGTGGCCTGCTCAACTCTTATGCAAAAAAGGCATGAAAAAGTTTATAAAAGACCATCTGTGAGATCTATGCCACCCTGACAATAATATACAGAACTAATAAGAGTGTTCATCCCCATGACAACAGTCGCCCGCATCGTGCAGGCTAGTCTGAGATAATTAGAGTTTGAATTTGGAGTTTTTTTGACTGTAAAGATGAAGGAGTGTTTGCAGCATCAGCGGGGCATCTGACCATTAACAAACTGTGTCTATGATTAACTGCTTGCTGGAAAATAACAATATACTGAATAGCTTTCATCAGCCCACCTCATTTGTTTTTTCCAACCAACAAAACCTAAAATGTATTGTTTTCATTTTAAATGTGTTGTATTATCAAATATCTATTGCATTTTCTGAATAAACCCTATAGTCTACAGGACAGAACATAGATAGAGCATAGAAAGTAAAACTAATGCCTTAATTAGGAAGAAGGTACAATTCTTAGGAGATGAAAGCTGCATTAACCATCCAGGGACAGGAAAGAGAAACCAGCAAAGCTGAGAAATATACAGCAATCAACTAGAAGATAGATGTCATTACTCAGAAAGAGCCATGTCTGGGGCAAAAAAAGCTCAATAATGATGCAACTGAGATGTGGACAGATGTCATGTCAGATGAGAGAGAGAGATGAGCTGTGTGGATGGGAAAACTTCAAAGCCACATGTGTGGACCACATCTAACAGTGCCCACATCCACACACCTACAGCGAAGTAGAGCGCCGTACGGATGCTCTTAATCAGCTCTGACTACACAGATACAGGGAAACATGCAAAAGATTCTTGAACTGAATCTGGGATCAATTCCTTCTAGCAGCACACTGATTAATTAACACTGGACTGGCTCAAAAACAGACAGGTAAATGTCCTGTGATGGCTAACCTGAATATCTGGCATTATTTCAAAACACAAGAGCACAGGTGCCACCCAAACTTGAGCGATCTGGAGCAAATGTGCTGGGATAATGGGCTACAGTCACACTTTTCACACAGTGTGGCATTGAATGCGTGTGTTTCTGTCAATACTGTAATTGACTTTCAGAAATACATATACAATAAGAAATGTTCACTGGAGTATACCGTGTACCCTGTATAAATGTTTGGTTGTAGGTTTTGCTCCACTGAATTTAGATGATTTTTAGCTGGATTTTGAAAGATTTGTTTGATTTTCTTGTGTGAATGAGCCATATTATACACTACAATCTGACAGAAGTGTACTCTCACTTTGTGTTGCTTAATAAAATATCAAAATGTAGACGATATATGCATTTTTTTTTTTTTTACAATTTTTACAATATTTTAATATTTATTCTCATTATTAAAATGTGTTATACTTATTAAACACATTTTGTGTGTAAGTAGCTATTTTATTTTTGTGCCACTAGCAATACTAAACAGAACAAAATAATTGTGCTTTTTGAAAAAGAAAACATTATAGAAAACTAAACTACCAGATTTTTTTATGTCTTGTAAAGACGTCTCTTCTGCTCACCAAGCCTGCATTTATTTGATCCAAAATACAGCAAAAGCAGTGATATTGTGGAATATTTTTCTATTTAATATAACTGGTTTCTATTTTTCTTACATGTATTTTAAAATGTAATTTATTCCTGGGATCAAAGGTAATTTTTCAGCATCATTATTTACATGATCCTTCAGAAATCATTCTAATATGCTGATATGCTGTTAAATTTATTATTATTATTATTATTATCTGAAGTAAAAAGCTTTGTAACTTCATACACTTCCATTCAAAATTTTTTTTTTTTTGATTATAGATTTATTTTTTATTTAGCAAGAATGCTTCAAATTGATCAAAAGCGGTGATAAAGACATTGCTATAATTCAACATCGTTATAATGTTACAAAAGATTTCTATTTCAGATAAATGCTGTTATTCTGAACTTTCTATTCATCAAAGAAACCTGAAAAATTCTACTCACCTGTTTTCAACATAATAATAAAAAATGTTTTTTTGAGCAGCAAATCAGAATACTAGTATGATTTCTGAATGATCATGTGACTGGAGTAATGATGCTAAAAATTCAACTTTGAAATGAAAGGAATAAATTGCATTTTAATATATTCAAATAGAAAAACAGTTATTTTAAATAGTACAAATAATTCAATTTCAATTCTACTGTTTTTGCTGTACTTTGGATCAAATAAATGCAGAAGAGACTTACTGTTCAGAAACTATTGACTGGAAGTGAAATTCATTTTGAATTAGATTTTTTGTTATGAAATATGAGTTTCACAGAGAATTAAACTGGTTGAAGGTCTGCACTGTAATGCATATACATATCTGAACATGAATAAGTCTGTAATATACATGACAGAGTTGAATTGCTTATTCTCTAGTATAGTATATCACGCATATCCAAAATGAGTGCTTAATTTAAGCCATTGCAAAAACAATTTTTGACAAACTTGCAATGAATTTGCAGCAGATTTTGTCTGAAGATTACCAATCTTCGGCAATAGACAGAAACTGGCAGTAAACCTTTGCCACTATCGGCAGTTCTTTGTCAAACATTTAGGTGATTTAGGTGATTTAAATCTAAAAGTGCTGTCTTGAATCTGCAGTATAAAGTAGAACTCTCACATCGCTTGATTTACTTCATATGTTGCATATTTATTTAACCATATGCAGATTTATAGTGCACCACAGAATTACCATGCACAACTGACTTTGGCAATTTTGCAGCAACATTCACTAGAATTTGCCACAGGGGTTTGGCAGAAAGCTATACAGTATTTTTGTAAGGGCACTTGCCATATTAAGACAGAAGTACCAGAAACATCACATTATACACTCTAAAGGTCATTAAAAAAAAAGTAGGGTCCAATGTACTGAATTAATATGAAAGAATCTTCTGTAATTATTTTTACTGGTGTTTTAAACTTGTTTTGAATTAAGCATTGCATCCCAGCTAAAATGGAATGGATTTTCAGAACATGGATAATGTTCTGGCAAGATTATGAACAAATCTTCTTCCAGTAGCCTTAATAGTCTGTTCATTTAAAGCTATCTTTATCTTTTGCACAAAAATGTTATTTATACATCATTCATGGAACATTTTATTATGCAAAATTTTATTTGGACATTCATTACATTTTTAAATGTTACACTTTACATGTTCCAGAACATTCAACAGTAATATAGTATTTGCTAAATGATAAAATGGAATGTTTTCTTACACTTTTAAAAATAAAAGTGCTTTAAAAGGTTCTTCACAGCGATTCCATAGAAGAACCATTATTGGTTCCACAAAGAACCATTGAGTTAAAGGTTCTTTAAAAAACCATCTCTTTCTTACCTTTTTATAATCTGAAGAACCTTCTTTTGCAACAAAGAATCTTTTGTGAAACAGAAAGGTTCTTCAGATGTTAAAGGTTCTTTATGAAACCATTTAGACAAGAAAAATGTTATTTTATGGCATCGTGAAGTACCTTTATTTTGAAGAGTGTAGTGTTATAAAGAACTTTTTGTTAGCTGGGATTGTTTGTTTTAGGGTTAAAGGAAACTTAATTCATAATATCCTGTCCAAAAATTATCATTAGCTTTTTCATTTCCCTACAGATTTTTTTTTCTAACAGAGAGCAAAATGAAAGAAGTGTGTTGAATTGTTTCTCTTTCATGCTTGACATACAAAAGCATCTCATAACTGCGCTTCAGTGCACTTTTTTTTCACTAAACACATTACATAATTCACATACACACATTCTCAGCATAACCTATTCTGCTCTCACCAGACCTCGCCTCATTAAAAACAAACACACTTCAAATCTCAATATCAAACCTCAGTATAACACACACACACCTCCACATGCATGCAGTTCACTGTCATAAATCTATACATACAAAAAGTTACACAACATCCTGAGATAAAATCATAGAAAATAAAGCACACATTTAAATGGTGACCTCAGAGTCATACAAACCACAAATAAAACCGAGCAGATCAAGTGAGCACTCAGACACTTACCTACAGTAGTGAGCAACCCATGAGTGACAGACTGAAGCAGTCAGTGCGACTTCTTTTTCTCACTTTAGCTATTAGTGTCTGATACAGAGAGCTCTGTACGACAGCTCAAGCATGCTGTAGTGTGCCTGTGTGTGTGAGTGTGTGGTCCGAGCGGCAGGCAGAAGAGAGTGCTGATGTAGTGAGCGCGTGTGTAGGGCTGAACGGGCAGCTGACCCCCTCCCTCTGAGAGAGGAGTGGTTGCTAGGCGATTTGTGTATTCCAATCATTATGGTCTGATGACTACTGACTGCACATGAACACATACACACAAACATGCATGTGTAAAAAACATTTTTGTTTAATAGTATAATAATGACTTAAGTCTGTTTAAGATAAACCTGCACACAAAGGAAGTTAAACACTTAACAAGCATATTCACAGCCTTACGTGATTAAAATTGTGTTTGTTTGTTCAGGCATGTTAAAGGTAACAGGACTTCACTTAATAATTTAGTATTTTCAAGATGGACACAGACATAAAGTGAAAGTACTCTACCGTCTGTTCTGATGTATAATTTATGAGACACTGACACATTCAGAAAAACAGTCAAACCCTTGTCACGGGGGAGAAAACACACAACAAGGTGGATAGTGAGCAAAAGCCCCGGAGGGTGGATTTTATTAAATAGTACGTGAAGAGGTGATGGGGAAATCAAGGTAAGTGTTGCTTTCGTGGCTGGTGCTCCTGTGAAGTCCTCGTGCTCGTGAAGGTGGGTGTCCAGGCGTGCTCAGTTGGGCCGTCGGTCACTCGCTGCCTTCTATGAGAGGAGAGACAAAGGATTAGAACCAGAATGTTCAGCATGAGACAGTCGTCTGTCGAAGTGTCTGTGGTGGTGGCTTTTAAAGCCACTTGATGATCACCAGCAGCTGTGACCGATCAGCCCATGATGAGGACGTGCAGGTGTGCTGCGTTGGTTGCCAGGGCGACGCTGATGAGCCCAGAGAGACTCGTCACATCCCCCCCCCCCCTAAGCGTCGTTCTGGCCCTGGGAACGAGAGTAGACAGTAGGGGTGAGATAAGGGGTGGGTGGGGAATGACCCCTGACAGACCTGCAAAAGCTGTCCACATCCATGAGAGTCCATCAGCGTTGGCGTTGGCGGCCCCGGCCCGATGTCGCACTTCAAAGTGGAAGTCCTGGAGCGCGAGGAACCAGCGGGTCACCCTGGCGTTGGTGTCCTTGGCCCGGGCCATCCACTGTAGGGGGGCATGGTCAGTCACCAGGGTGAACTTACGGCCGAGAAGGTAGTAACGCAGCTCCAGGACTGCCCACTTGATGGTCAGGGCCTCCTTCTCGACGGCGGCGTAGTTCTTTTCTGCCTTGGACAGCTTCCTGCTGATATAAATGATGGGATGCTCCTCACTTTCCTGGATCTGTGACAGGACGGCTCCTAGTCCGGTATCGGAGGCATCCGTCTGCAGCAGGAAGGGGCAGCCAAAGTCGGGAGCGCGGAGCACCGTCTTGAGCCGAGCGAAGGCCTCCTCCGCGGCTGTCGTCCAACAGATCTTCTCTGGCTGCCCCTTCCTGGTCAGGTCTGTCAGGGGGGCGGCTAAAGAGGAGAAGTTGGGGATAAAACAGCGATAGTACCCCGCCAACCCCAAAAAGGCTCGTACCTGGGACTTCGTCTGGGGCTTTGGAGCGGACCAGATCGCCTCCACCTTCTTATCTTGGGGTCGGATGAGCCCACGGCCGACCTGGAAGCCCAGGTACTTCGCCTCTGATAGTGCTAGGTGGCATTTGCGGGAGTTGGCGGTTAGTCCAGCCCGCCGGAGCTCCGAGAGCACCCTCCGCAGACGTTCCAGATGTTCGTCCCATGCCTCGGAATGGATGACGACGTCATCTAAGTAGGCCGCCGCGTATACTTGGTGGGGCCTCAGAATGATGTCCATCATGTGCTGAAATGTGGCAGGCGCTCCATGCAGGCCGAAGGGGAGGGTCCGGTACTGCCAGTGGCCACTAGGGGTAGAAAAAGCAGTTTTTGGTTTAGCAGAGGATGTTAGTGGTACCTGCCAGTATCCCTTTGTTAGATCCAGGGTGGAGATATACCGGGCCCTCCCCAGGCGGTCCAATAGCTCGTCGACCCGAGGCATGAGATAGCCGTCGAATTCGGAGACTTCGTTGAGGCGGCGGAAGTCATTGCAGAAGCGGAGGGTGCCATCCGGCTTGGGTACCATCACAATGGGGCTGGACCATGGGCTGTGAGATGGTTCGATTACCCCCAACTTCAGCATTTCCTGGATTTCATCCTCTATAGCCTGCCGACGAGCTTCTGGGACTCGGTAGGGCCGTTGCCTGACGATCACTCCAGGGGGCGTCCTGATGTCGTGGTAGGTGACGTTGGTCTGCCCGGGCCTGGAGGAGAACACATCCTGGAACTGACTGACCAGGTGCTGCAGCTCGGTCTTCTGGGCAGCCGACAGGTGGGGATCCATGTCGACAACCACGGGATCGGTGAGACTGAGGGCGGTGAGCTGGTCCCGGGTCCCTTGCCATTTCTTCAGTAAGTTGATATGATATAACTGCTCTGCTTGTCTCCGTCCAGGTTGGCGTATCCGGTAGGTAACTGGTCCAACCTTCTCCACCACTGTGTATGGGCCTTGCCGGGTTGCCAGGAATTTACAAGCGGAGGTGGGGACCAAGACCATCACCCTGTCTCCCGGTTGGAACTCCCGTGGTTGGGCTGCCCGATCGTAGTGGCGTTGTTGGGCCTGCTGTGCCTTGCTGAGATGCTCCCAGACTAATGGCATGACACGGTCAATCCGTTCTCTCATCTGTTTGACGTGCTCGATGACCGTGCGGTGGGGGGCAGGCTGCTGCTCCCAAGCCTCCCGAGCAACATCCAGCAGCCCCCGTGGCTGGTGGCCGAACAGGAGCTCAAAGGGGGTGAAACCAGTTGAGGCTTGGGGCACCTCACGGATGCCGAAGAGGACGTAGGGGATCATGAGGTCCCAATCCCGCTTGTCTTCGGCTGCCACCCTTCGGAGCATTTGCTTCAGAGTTTGATTAAAGCGCTCAACGAGTCAGTCAGTCTGCGGGTGGTAGACAGTTGTCCTCAACTGTTTCACCCGCAGCAGCCTGCAGAGGTCAGCCATTAGCCGGGACATGAACGGTGTTCCCTGGTCAGTCAGGATCTCGGTCGGAATGCCCACCCAGCTGGCCAACAGAAACAGTTCCTGGGCGATGGCTTTCGCTGTGGCTTTCCTCAGGAGGACTGCTTCCGGATACCGGGTGGCGTAATCCACGATGACGAGGATGTGTTCATGTCCTCGGGCAGACTTAGGCAACGGCCCCACAAGATCCAATCCGATCGAAGGGCACCTCAATGATAGGTAAAGGAATCAGCGGGCTGGGGGGAGGAGTCCTGGGTGCCATGCGCTGGCAGGTCGGGCAGGCTTTGCAGAACCCCTTCACATCAGCCTCCAGGCCCGGCCAATGGAAGCGGTCCCGGATCCGCTGGATGGTATTCGCTGCCCCCAGGTGACCTGCCATCGGATGGGAATGGGCCAACTCCAGGATAGTTTCCGTCTTCGTTCGGGGCACGACCAGAAGCTCCTTCTCCTCCCCCCGTCGCTGGGCAACGCAGTATAGCAGACCGCTTCGGACGATGAAATGCGGGAGAGGATGGGGCCGTGGGAGGACGTCGTTTCCGTCGATGGCTCTGACTTGGTTCCAACAATGCTTTAAACGATCGTCCTCCCGCTGTTCCTTGGCAAAAGAGCCCCCCTGGCTGGCCTGCTGGAACACATCATAGAAGAGGTTAGCGTTTTGAGAGGGGGACTCACCATCTCTCCCGCTGTCCGAAGCTAGCAGCGCTGGCCTCTTGGCCGGCTGCGTCGGCGACGGTTCCCTTCCGGGCTGGCGGGCTGAGCGGCGGCGGCGAGCAGGCGGTCAAACCCCGGCCAATCTCTTCCAAGCAGTAGGGGGACTGGTAAATTTTTCACTAATCCAGCCTCCACAGACCAGGTGCCATGGGCGGCGGTGATGTTCACGCGGAGACATACTTGGCCAGCCCATCACCTTCAGCTTCAGCTTCCTCAGCAAGGCAGTTGTCATCTTGGTGCTGTGTTTGAGAACGTTATCATGTTGGAAAACTGCCGTTCAGCCTAGTTTCTGGAGGGAAGGCATCATGTTCTGCTTCAGAATGTACAGGACATAATGGAATCCATGTTTCCCTCAATGAACTGCAGCTCCCCAGTACCAGCAACACTCATGCAGCCCCAGACCATGATGCTACCACCACCATGTTTGACTGTAGGCAAGACACAATTTTCTTGGTACTCCTCAATAGGGCATCGCCACACATCTGACATCTGGCATCGACACCATCTGAGCCAAACAAGTTTATCTTAGTCTTATCAGACCACAGGACATGGTTCCAGTAATTCATGCTCCTGTTTGTCTTCAGCAAACTGTTTGTGGGCTTTCTTGTGAGCCAGCTTCAGATAAGGCTTCTTTCTGGGACGACGCCTATGCAAACCGACTTATTGTTGTGTGCGGCATATGGTCTGAGCTCTGACAAGCTGACCTTCTACTTCTGCAACCTTTAAAGCAATGCTGGCAGCACTCATGCATCTGTTTTTTTTAAGCCAGGTTCTGCACCTGATGTACAGAATGAGTGCTCAACTTTGTTGATCAATCCTTTAAAGGCCTGTTCCGAATAGAACCCCGATTCCGAATAGAATCTTGGAAAACCTCTGTATGACCCTGACCACTGTAGTGTAACTCTGTTTCAGGGTGTTACTGAACCTCTAATAGCCTTGACTATCTTTGTGGAGAGCAACAATTTTAATTTTCAAATCCTTAAAGAGGTCTTTGTCATGAGATGCCATGTTGAACATCCAGTGTTCAGCATGAAAGAATTGTACTCAAAGTACCTAATTGTAACTGCTCTAATAAAAGATACACATGTTTGTATGGTCCTGTCAAGCAGACAAAAACATAAACATGATGAATAGCACACATGGCTTTTCATGGTTTAACAACATACTGCTGTTATCACTTAGGGTGTACTCACTTTTGTTGCCAGCTATTTTGACAAAAATGACTGTATGTTGACTAATTTAAGTAAATCTATACTGCTATACAAGCTGCACATTGACTCAAAAATACAGTATATTCAAGTTTTATTTCTATAGTATTGTCCCTTGAGAAGATATACTACAATGGTTGCTGAAATGTGAGGGGTGTACTCACTTTTGTGAGATACTGTAAGTGTGAACTGCATGTGATATTTTCAATCCAATAATTTAGTTAATTGCTTTAGTAGTTTATTAAATGCAATTAGATTAACTTTAAAGTGCTTTATAACCAATAACAATGGGCGTAATGTTTCTGACGTGTGCTGTACTTGGTAGACCAATCACAACAGACTGGGTCATCTGACTCATGGAAAGGAGGGGTTTAGAGAAACTGAATATTTGAACTGCTTTAAATGAATCATTTGAGAATCGTTGAAAAATGAGGTGATATTAAATGCTTATTTTGATAAAACAAAAGTGTTTTGTGACCTTCCATGCATGTAAACCTATTGTAGGAGACTCTCAAACCGATATTAGAAACCGTAAAAATGGCATAATACACAGTTAAAAATAAAGGCTCCAAGGGGGTGTTTTTGCGGTGATGCCATAGAAGAACCATTTTTGGCTCCTCAAAGAACCTTTCAGTCAACAATTCTTAAAAGAACCATTTTGAACAACATTTTAAAAATACACTATAAAGAACCTTTTCTGCCTTTGAAAGTTTCCATGGATGTTCAAGGTTCTTTGTGAAACCATGAATGCCAATAAAGAATTTTATTTTTAAGAGTGTAGCCCTATTATGTTTTTTTTTGCCACTGTAACTTAGTATATCCAAGTATTTTTCAGAACATACTTTTAAGACTTGAAGTAAACACATTTTGCAGTGCACATTCAGGACAATTAAATGCAGTCCTTTCTCTCAAGCACTGATCTGGCATTTATCACTCTGTAAAACAAACCCCTACAATATGCCTATATCATCAAATCATGTGTTTGGTGGTCTGCTTTCTGTCTTCGGCAGAGCTGTGATTAACAGACTGAATGCGAGACACAGAGATGCTTTTTCACACTGAGGCTGCACTTTCATCAGCATCATTACAGTAAGAGAAGATGTTTGCTCTTATGGCAAGTCATTCGAGCACCTGTTAGCGTTGCTCTGGACGACAGCAATAGCCTGGTCATGTGCGCTGATGGGAAATGGAATCAGACACACCTGCTCTCCATCACTGATCATCAAAGGACTGGACAAATGGACCATCCGTGACGCAGTGAGTCATTCATCCTGGACATTCATTACCAGTCACCAAAGTTCGCAAGTTTCTTCTTCCCCAGATATAGAAATCTATGGCAGCCCACAGAACCGCTTGAGGGAAAGTTGAAATTTGGCACACATATAGAGAACAGTCTCAATATTATCCACAGGGAATTTGGAGTCTCTAACTCAAACTCTCTAGCGCCACCAACTGTATAAACCTGCGCTCATAACTCCATGTAAAGGCAATATTCTAAATGTTTATCTACAAATACTCTAAAAACAAGCTATAACAGTAGTGTTCATTGTTCTTTAATGACACCCAGTGCATTTACCCAATTAATAGATTTAATCGTATTGCTTTTCTGTAAAATGTTCTTTTTAATTTTGATCCAGTCCTGGATCACATTAATAGCCCTTCCAGACACTTACAAGAATGTCAACTGATAACAAAATGCTGACACACAAACTGCTTGATTTGGTAGTATATTTTGGGGTAAAATACCTACCTCCAACAAGTCAAAGATCTAGTATAGAAATAGTGGAGCAGCAATGTCATTGAATCTGGCAGTTCCTACGGACGCGCTGTGTCTGCAGTGGGTTTAATTCAGAGACTGGCAGAGCTCTGCGCTGTGATAGGATCTGTGTTTGTCTCAGATTAAAGGCCAGCTGTCCCTCTATAAAGGCACAGAGACATGCTGCTTCAAAAGAGACAACTGTCATTCAAGCAAACATCACAATTACCCTGCGCAGAGCTTCAGGCTTTGAAATAGAAATTAGTTACTTACAGGTGCTGCTGCTGTCTGCCAAAGCGGTCTTTTATCTATATGAATATGGTTTCCTAGAAATGCCAATGAGCAGCCAAAACACAAGGTACTATTTATAACTGGTATTGGTAATTAAAAATAAATACAAATTGAGAATGCATTTGGGACTGACCAGGATTATGTTATACTGGTCATCGTACTGGCCGTCATAATACATCTGAGTAATGTCAAACGATTAATCGTGATTAATCGCATACAAAATAAAAGTTTTTGCTTACATATGTGTGTGTACTGTGCATATTTATAATGTATAAATACACACACATACAGTATATATTTTGAAAATATTTACATGTATTAACATGTATATATTTTTATTTATATAATTAATATTATATATAAATATATTTATTATATATACATTGCATATTTTTCTTAAATATATCCATGCATGTGTGTGTCACGCTAAATTTCAGAGCATATAACTTTACCATAAAAAACATGGTA